>NC_136375.1:3705000-3720000 GCF_037039965.1 Doryrhamphus excisus
TCAGGTGGCTGAGAAGCACTGCTCTGGAGTTACAGCTAAAATGAGAAAATGTGTTTCTCTCGCTGTGATAATGTATTTCAAGCAACCTATAGGCTTTGTGGTAAAAAAATTTCTCCATATATGGCACATGTGTGCCACGTCCAAAAAATGCACTCCACTCGCTCAGAGAAGGCCTCCGAAGTGCGTTTTGGCACTTATGAAACACATTTAGTGTGATTTGCTTTATTGCTTGGCACACACAACCATTGTTTGAAAATGCACTTTATTCGCTCTCAAACACATTCTGAGCAAAGCATGATACGGTGTTTCATTGTGCACCAGCGGAAGGTGCCAGGAGGCTCATTCCAAGTGTGCCTGACGCAGCTTAGCATCCCGTTCTATCTGCAACAGTTTCAGGTGGCTGAGACGCACTGCTGTGGGGTTACATCTAAAATGAGAAAATGTGTTTCTCTCGCTGTGATAATGTATTTCAAGCAACCTATAGGCTTTGTGGTAAAAAAATTTCTCCATATATGGCACATGTGTGCCACGTCCAAAAAAGCACTCCACTCGCTCAGAGAAGGCCTCCGAAGTGCGTTTTGGCACTTATGAAACACATTTAGTGTGATTTGCTTTATTGCTTGGCACACACAACCATTGTTTGAAAATGCACTTTATTCGCTCTCAAACACATTCTAAGCAAAGCATGATACGGTGTTTCATTGTGCACCAGCGGAAAGTGCCAGGAGGCTCATTCCAAGTGTGCCTGACGCAGCTTCGCATCCCGTTCTATCTGCAACAGTTTCAGGTGGCTTAGACGCACTGCTGTGGGGTTACATCTAAAATGAGAAAATGTGTTTCTCTCGCTGTGATAATGTATTTCAAGCAACCTGTAGGCTTTGTGGTAAAAAATTTTCTCCATATATGGCACATGTGTGCCACGTCCAAAAATGCACTCCACTCGCTCAGAGAAGGCCTCCGAAGCGCGTTTTGGCACTTATGGAACACATTTAGTGTGATGTGCTTTATTGCTTGGCACACACAACCATTGTTTGAAAATGCACTTTATTCGCTCGCAAACACATTATGAACAAAGCATGATACGGTGTTTCATTGTGCACCAGCGGAAGGTGCCAGGAGGCTCATTCCAAGTGTGCCTGACGCAGCTTCGCATCCCGTTCTATCTGCAACAGTTTCACGTGGCTGAGAAGCACTGCTCTGGAGTTACAGCTAAAATGAGAAAATGTGTTTATCTCGCTGTGATAAATGTATTTCAAGCAACCTATAGGCTTTGTGGTAAAAAAATTTCTCCATATATGGCACATGTGTGCCACGTCCAAAAAGCACTCCACTCGCTCAGAGAAGACCTCCGAAGCGCGTTTTGGCACTTATGGAACACATTTAGTGTGATTTGCTTTATTGCTTGGCACACACAACCATTGTTTGAAAATGCACTTTATTCGCTCTCAAACACATTGTGAACAAAGCATGATACCGTGTTTCATTGTGCACCAGCGGAAGGTGTCAGGAGGCTCATTCCAAGTGTGCCTGACGCAGCTTCGCATCCCGTTCTATCTGCACCAGTTTCAGGTTGCTGAAAGGCACTGCTCTGGAGTTACAGCTAAAATGAGAAAATGTTTTTCTCTCGCTGTGATAATGTAATTCAAGCAACCTATAGGCTTTGTGGTTAAAATTTTCTCCATATATGGCACATGTGTGCCACGTCCAAAAAAGCACTCCACTCGCTCAGAGAAGAAGGGTTAGGGTTAGGGTTAGGGTTAGGGTTAGGGTTAGGGTTAGGGTTAGGGTTAGGGTTAGGGTTAGGGTTAGGGTTAGGGTTAGGACTAGGGTGAGGGTTAGGGTTAGGGTTAGGGTTAAGTGTTAGGGTTAGGGTTTTGGCACTTATGGAACACATTTAGTGTATGTAATGTAATTCAAGCAACCTATAGGCTTTGTGGTTAAAATTTTCTCCATATATGGCACATGTGTGCCACGTCCAAAAATGCACTCCACTCGCTCAGAGAAGGCCTCCGAAGTGCGTTTTGGCACTTATGAAACACATTTAGTGTGATTTGCTTTATTGCTTGGCACATACAACCATTGTTTGAAAATGCACTTTATTCGCTCTCAAACACATTCTGAGCAAAGCATGCTACGGTGTTTCATTGTGCACCAGCGGAAAGTGCCAGGAGGCTCATTCCAAGTGTGCCTGACGCAGCTTCGCATCCCGTTCTATCTGCAACAGTTTCAGGTGGCTGAGACGCACTGCTGTGGGGTTACATCTAAAATGAGAAAATGTGTTTCTCTCGCTGTGATAATGTATTTCAAGCAACCTAGAGGCTTTGTGGTAAAAATTTTTCTCCATATATGGAACATGTGTGCCACGTCCAAAAAAGCACTCCACTCGCTCAGAGAAGACCTCCGAAGCGCGTTTTGGCACTTATGGAACACATTTAGTGTGATGTGCTTTATTGCTTGGCAACACAACCATTGTTTGAAAACGCACTTTATTCGCTCGCAAAACCATTATGAACAAAGCATGATACGGTGTTTCATTGTGCACCAGCGGAAGGTGCCAGGAGGCTCATTCCAAGTGTGCCTGACGCAGCTTCGCATCCCGTTCTATCTGCAACAGTTTCAGGTGGCTGAGAAGCACTGCTCTGGAGTTACAGCTAAAATGAGAAAATGTGTTTATCTCGCTGTGATAATGTATTTCAAGCAACCTATAGGCTTTGTGGTAAAAATTTTTCTCCATATATGGCACATGTGTGCCACGTCCAAAAAAGCACTCCACTCGCTCAGAGAAGGCCTCCGAAGTGCGTTTTGGCACTTATGAAACACATTTTGTTTGATTTGCTTTATTGCTTGGCACACATAACCATTGTTTGAAAATGCACTTTATTTGCTCTCAAGCACATTGTGAACAAAGCATGATACCGTGTTGTTTCCTTGTGCACCAGCGGAAGGTGTCAGGAGGCTCATTCCAAGTGTGCCTGACGCAGCTTCGCATCCCGTTCTATCTGCAACAGTTTCAGGTTGCTGAGAAGCACTGCTCTGGAGTTACAGCTAAAATGAGAAAATGTGTTTCTCTCGCTGTGATAATGTAATTCAAGCAACCTATAGGCTTTGTGGTTAAAATTTTCTCCATATATGGCACATGTGTGCCACGTCCAAAAATGCACTCCACTCGCTCAGAGAAGGCCTCTGAAGTGCGTTTTGGCACATATGAAACACATTTAGTGTGATTTGCTTTATTGCTTGGCACACACAACCATTGTTTGAAAATGCACTTTATTCGCTCTCAAACACATTCTAAGCAAAGCATGATACGGTGTTTCATTGTGCACCAGCGGAAAGTGCCAGGAGGCTCATTCCAAGTGTGCCTGACGCAGCTTCGCATCCCGTTCTATCTGCACCAGTTTCAGGTTGCTGAAAGGCACTGCTCTGGAGTTACAGCTAAAATGAGAAAATGTGTTTCTCTCGCTGTGATAATGTAATTCAAGCAACCTATAGGCTTTGTGGTTAAAATTTTCTCCATATATGGCACATGTGTGCCACGTCCAAAAAAGCACTCCACTCGCTCAGAGAAGGCCTCCGAAGCGCGTTTTGGCACATATGAAACACATTTAGTTTGATTTGCTTTATTGCTTGGCACAGACAACCATTGTTTGAAAATGCACTTTATTCGCTCGCAAACACATTGTGAACAAAGCATGATACGGTGTTTCATTGTGCACCAGCGGAAGGTGCCAGGAGGCTCATTCCAAGTGTGCCTGACGCAGCTTCGCATCCCGTTCTATCTGCAACAGTTTCAGGTGGCTGAGAAGCACTGCTCTGGAGTTACAGCTAAAATGAGAAAATGTGTTTCTCTCGCTGTGATAATGTAATTCAAGCAACCTATAGGCTTTGTGGTTAAAATTTTCTCCATATATGGCACATATGTGCCACGTCCAAAAAAGCACTCCACTCGCTCAGAGAAGAAGGGTTAGGGTTAGGGTTAGGGTTAGGGTTAGGGTTAGTTAGGGTTAGGACGTGTGCCACGTCCAAAAATGCACTCCACTCGCTCAGAGAAGGCCTCCGAAGTGCGTTTTGGCACTTATGAAACACATTTAGTGTGATTTGCTTTATTGCTTGGCACACACAACCATTGTTTGAAAATGCACTTTATTCGCTCGCAAACACATTATGAACAAAGCATGATACGGTGTTTCATTGTGCACCAGCGGAAGGTGCCAGGAGGCTCATTCCAAGTGTGCCTGACGCAGCTTCGCATCCCGTTCTATCTGCAACAGTTTCAGGTGGCTGAGAAGCACTGCTCTGGAGTTATAGCTAAAATGAGAAAATGTGTTTCTCTCGCTGTGATAATGTATTTCAAGCAACCTATAGGCTTTGTGGTAAAAAAATTTTCTCCATATATGGCACATGTGTGCCACGTCCAAAAAAGCACTCCACTCGCTCAGAGAAGGCCTCCGAAGTGCGTTTTGGCACTTATGAAACACATTTAGTTTGATTTGCTTTATTGCTTGGCGCAGACAACCATTGTTTGAAAATGCACTTTATTCGCTCGCAAACACATTATGAACAAAGCATGATACGGTGTTTCATTGTGCACCAGCGGAAGGTGCCAGGAGGCTCATTCCAAGTGTGCCTGACGCAGCTTCGCATCCCGTTCTATCTGCAACAGTTTCAGGTGGCTGAGAAGCACTGCTCTGGAGTTATAGCTAAAATGAGAAAATGTGTTTCTCTCGCTGTGATAATGTATTTCAAGCAACCTATAGGCTTTGTGGTAAAAAAATTTTCTCCATATATGGCACATGTGTGCCACGTCCAAAAAAGCACTCCACTCGCTCAGAGAAGGCCTCCGAAGTGCGTTTTGGCACTTATGAAACACATTTAGTTTGATTTGCTTTATTGCTTGGCGCAGACAACCATTGTTTGAAAATGCACTTTATTCGCTCGCAAACACATTGTGAACAAAGCATGATACGGTGTTTCATTGTGCACCATCGGAAGGTGCCAGGAGGCTCATTCCAAGTGTGCCTGACGCAGCTTCGCATCCCGTTCTATCTGCACCAGTTTCAGGTTGCTGAAAGGCACTGCTCTGGAGTTACAGCTAAAATGAGAAAATGTGTTTCTCTCGCTGTGATAATGTAATTCAAGCAACCTATAGGCTTTGTGGTTAAAATTTTCTCCCTATATGGCACATGTGTGCCACGTCCAAAAAAGCACTCCACTCGCTCAGAGAAGAAGGGTTAGGGTTAGGGTTAGGGTTAGGGTTAGGGTTAGGGTTAGGGTTAGGGTTAGGGTTAGGGTTAGGGTTAGGGTTAGGGTTAGGGTTAGGGTTAGGGTGAGGGTTAGGGTTAGGGTTAGGGTTAAGTGTTAGGGTTAGGGTTTTGGCACTTGTGGAAGACATTTAGTGTATGTAATGTAATTCAAGCAACCTATAGGCTTTGTGGTTAAAATTTTCTCCATATATGGCACATGTGTGCCACGTCCAAAAATGCACTCCACTCGCTCAGAGAAGGCCTCCGAAGTGCGTTTTGGCACTTATGAAACACATTTAGTGTGATTTGCTTTATTGCTTGGCACACACAATCATTGTTTGAAAATGCACTTTATTCGCTCTCAAACACATTCTGAGCAAAGCATGATACGGTGTTTCATTGTGCACCAGCGGAAAGTGCCAGGAGGCTCATTCCAAGTGTGCCTGACGCAGCTTCGCATCCCGTTCTATCTGCAACAGTTTCAGGTGGCTGAGACGCACTGCTGTGGGGTTACATCTAAAATGAGAAAATGTGTTTCTCTCGCTGTGATAATGTATTTCAAGCAACCTATAGGCTTTGTGGTAAAAATTTTTCTCCATATATGGCACATGTGTGCCACGTCCAAAAATGCACTCCACTCGCTCAGAGAAGGCCTCCGAAGTGCGTTTTGGCACTTATGAAACACATTTAGTTTGATTTGCTTTATTGCTTGGCGCAGACAACCATTGTTTGAAAATGCACTTTATTCGCTCGCAAACACATTGTGAACAAAGCATGATACGGTGTTTCATTGTGCACCATCGGAAGGTGCCAGGAGGCTCATTCCAAGTGTGCCTGACGCAGCTTCGCATCCCGTTCTATCTGCACCAGTTTCAGGTTGCTGAAAGGCACTGCTCTGGAGTTACAGCTAAAATGAGAAAATGTGTTTCTCTCGCTGTGATAATGTATTTCAAGCAACCTATAGGCTTTGTGGTAAAAATTGTTCTCCATATATGGAACATGTGTGCCACGTCCAAAAAAGCACTCCACTCGCTCAGAGAAGAC
Source organism: Doryrhamphus excisus (assembly GCF_037039965.1). Taxonomy (NCBI): domain Eukaryota; kingdom Metazoa; phylum Chordata; class Actinopteri; order Syngnathiformes; family Syngnathidae; genus Doryrhamphus; species Doryrhamphus excisus. The sequence goes on from NC_136375.1 coordinate 3,711,288, forward strand.
CTCCGAAGCGCGTTTTGGCACTTATGGAACACATTTAGTGTGATGTGCTTTATTGCTTGGCAACACAACCATTGTTTGAAAACGCACGTTATTCGCTCGCAAACACATTGTGAACAAAGCATGATACGGTGTTTCATTGTGCACCATCGGAAGGTGCCAGGAGGCTCATTCCAAGTGTGCCTGACGCAGCTTCGCATCCCGTTCTATCTGCACCAGTTTCAGGTTGCTGAAAGGCACTGCTCTGGAGTTACAGCTAAAATGAGAAAATGTGTTTCTCTCGCTGTGATAATGTAATTCAAGCAACCTATAGGCTTTGTGGTTAAAATTTTCTCCCTATATGGCACATGTGTGCCACGTCCAAAAAAGCACTCCACTCGCTCAGAGAAGAAGGGTTAGGGTTAGGGTTAGGGTTAGGGTTAGGGTTAGGGTTAGGGTTAGGGTTAGGGTTAGGGTTAGGGTTAGGGTTACGGTTAGGGTTAGGGTTAGGGTTAGGGTTAGGGTTACGGTTAGGGTTAGGGTTAGGACTAGGGTGAGGGTTAGGGTTAGGGTTAGGGTTAAGTGTTAGGGTTAGGGTTTTGGCACTTGTGGAACACATTTAGTGTATGTAATGTAATTCAAGCAACCTATAGGCTTTGTGGTTAAAATTTTCTCCATATATGGCACATGTGTGCCACGTCCAAAAAAGCACTCCACTCGCTCAGAGAAGAAGGGTTAGGGTTACGGTTAGGGTTAGGGTTAGGGTTAGGGTTAGGGTTAGGGTTAGGGTTAGGACTAGGGTGAGGGTTAGGGTTAGGGTTAGGGTTAGGGTTAGGGTTAGGGTTAGGGTTAAGTGTTAGGGTTAGGGTTTTGGCACTTATGGAACACATTTAGTGTATGTAATGTAATTCAAGCAACCTATAGGCTTTGTGGTTAAAATTTTCTCCATATATGGCACATGTGTGCCACGTCCAAAAAAGCACTCCACTCGCTCAGAGAAGGCCTCCGAAGCGCGTTTTGGCACTTATGAAACACATTTAGTTTGATTTGCTTTATTGCTTGGCACAGACAACCATTGTTTGAAAATGCACTTTATTCGCTCGCAAACACATTGTGGACAAAGCATGATACGGTGTTTCGTTGTGCACCAGCGGAAGGTGCCAGGAGGCTCATTCCAAGTGTGCCTGACGAAGCTTCGCATCCCGTTCTATCTGCAACAGTTTCAGGTGGCTGAGAAGCACTGCTCTGGAGTTACAGCTAAAATGAGAAAATGTGTTTCTCTCGCTGTGATAATGTATTTCAAGCAACCTATAGGCTTTGTGGTAAAAAAATTTCTCCATATATGGCACATGTGTGCCACGTCCAAAAAATGCACTCCACTCGCTCAGAGAAGGCCTCCGAAGTGCGTTTTGGCACTTATGAAACACATTTAGTGTGATTTGCTTTATTGCTTGGCACACACAACCATTGTTTGAAAATGCACTTTATTCGCTCTCAAACACATTCTGAGCAAAGCATGATACGGTGTTTCATTGTGCACCAGCGGAAGGTGCCAGGAGGCTCATTCCAAGTGTGCCTGACGCAGCTTAGCATCCCGTTCTATCTGCAACAGTTTCAGGTGGCTGAGACGCACTGCTGTGGGGTTACATCTAAAATGAGAAAATGTGTTTCTCTCGCTGTGATAATGTATTTCAAGCAACCTATAGGCTTTGTGGTAAAAAAATTTCTCCATATATGGCACATGTGTGCCACGTCCAAAAAAGCACTCCACTCGCTCAGAGAAGGCCTCCGAAGTGCGTTTTGGCACTTATGAAACACATTTAGTGTGATTTGCTTTATTGCTTGGCACACACAACCATTGTTTGAAAATGCACTTTATTCGCTCTCAAACACATTCTAAGCAAAGCATGATACGGTGTTTCATTGTGCACCAGCGGAAAGTGCCAGGAGGCTCATTCCAAGTGTGCCTGACGCAGCTTCGCATCCCGTTCTATCTGCAACAGTTTCAGGTGGCTTAGACGCACTGCTGTGGGGTTACATCTAAAATGAGAAAATGTGTTTCTCTCGCTGTGATAATGTATTTCAAGCAACCTGTAGGCTTTGTGGTAAAAAATTTTCTCCATATATGGCACATGTGTGCCACGTCCAAAAATGCACTCCACTCGCTCAGAGAAGGCCTCCGAAGCGCGTTTTGGCACTTATGGAACACATTTAGTGTGATGTGCTTTATTGCTTGGCACACACAACCATTGTTTGAAAATGCACTTTATTCGCTCGCAAACACATTATGAACAAAGCATGATACGGTGTTTCATTGTGCACCAGCGGAAGGTGCCAGGAGGCTCATTCCAAGTGTGCCTGACGCAGCTTCGCATCCCGTTCTATCTGCAACAGTTTCACGTGGCTGAGAAGCACTGCTCTGGATTTACAGCTAAAATGAGAAAATGTGTTTATCTCGCTGTGATAAATGTATTTCAAGCAACCTATAGGCTTTGTGGTAAAAAAATTTCTCCATATATGGCACATGTGTGCCACGTCCAAAAAGCATTCCACTCGCACAGAGAAGACCTCCGAAGCGCGTTTTGGCACTTATGGAACACATTTAGTGTGATTTGCTTTATTGCTTGGCACACACAACCATTGTTTGAAAATGCACTTTATTCGCTCTCAAACACATTGTGAACAAAGCATGATACCGTGTTTCATTGTGCACCAGCGGAAGGTGTCAGGAGGCTCATTCCAAGTGTGCCTGACGCAGCTTCGCATCCCGTTCTATCTGCACCAGTTTCAGGTTGCTGAAAGGCACTGCTCTGGAGTTACAGCTAAAATGAGAAAATGTTTTTCTCTCGCTGTGATAATGTAATTCAAGCAACCTATAGGCTTTGTGGTTAAAATTTTCTCCATATATGGCACATGTGTGCCACGTCCAAAAAAGCACTCCACTCGCTCAGAGAAGAAGGGTTAGGGTTAGGGTTAGGGTTAGGGTTAGGGTTAGGGTTAGGGTTAGGGTTAGGGTTAGGGTTAGGGTTAGGGTTAGGGTTAGGGTTAGGGTTAGGGTTAGGACTAGGGTGAGGGTTAGGGTTAGGGTTAGGGTTAAGTGTTAGGGTTAGGGTTTTGGCACTTATGGAACACATTTAGTGTATGTAATGTAATTCAAGCAACCTATAGGCTTTGTGGTTAAAATTTTCTCCATATATGGCACATGTGTGCCACGTCCAAAAATGCACTCCACTCGCTCAGAGAAGGCCTCCGAAGTGCGTTTTGGCACTTATGAAACACATTTAGTGTGATTTGCTTTATTGCTTGGCACATACAACCATTGTTTGAAAATGCACTTTATTCGCTCTCAAACACATTCTGAGCAAAGCATGCTACGGTGTTTCATTGTGCACCAGCGGAAAGTGCCAGGAGGCTCATTCCAAGTGTGCCTGACGCAGCTTCGCATCCCGTTCTATCTGCAACAGTTTCAGGTGGCTGAGACGCACTGCTGTGGGGTTACATCTAAAATGAGAAAATGTGTTTCTCTCGCTGTGATAATGTATTTCAAGCAACCTAGAGGCTTTGTGGTAAAAATTTTTCTCCATATATGGAACATGTGTGCCACGTCCAAAAAAGCACTCCACTCGCTCAGAGAAGACCTCCGAAGCGCGTTTTGGCACTTATGGAACACATTTAGTGTGATGTGCTTTATTGCTTGGCAACACAACCATTGTTTGAAAACGCACTTTATTCGCTCGCAAAACCATTATGAACAAAGCATGATACGGTGTTTCATTGTGCACCAGCGGAAGGTGCCAGGAGGCTCATTCCAAGTGTGCCTGACGCAGCTTCGCATCCCGTTCTATCTGCAACAGTTTCACGTGGCTGAGAAGCACTGCTCTGGAGTTACAGCTAAAATGAGAAAATGTGTTTATCTCGCTGTGATAATGTATTTCAAGCAACCTATAGGCTTTGTGGTAAAAATTTTTCTCCATATATGGCACATGTGTGCCACGTCCAAAAAAGCACTCCACTCGCTCAGAGAAGGCCTCCGAAGTGCGTTTTGGCACTTATGAAACACATTTTGTTTGATTTGCTTTATTGCTTGGCACACATAACCATTGTTTGAAAATGCACTTTATTTGCTCTCAAGCACATTGTGAACAAAGCATGATACCGTGTTGTTTCCTTGTGCACCAGCGGAAGGTGTCAGGAGGCTCATTCCAAGTGTGCCTGACGCAGCTTCGCATCCCGTTCTATCTGCAACAGTTTCAGGTTGCTGAGAAGCACTGCTCTGGAGTTACAGCTAAAATGAGAAAATGTGTTTCTCTCGCTGTGATAATGTAATTCAAGCAACCTATAGGCTTTGTGGTTAAAATTTTCTCCATATATGGCACATGTGTGCCACGTCCAAAAATGCACTCCACTCGCTCAGAGAAGGCCTCTGAAGTGCGTTTTGGCACATATGAAACACATTTAGTGTGATTTGCTTTATTGCTTGGCACACACAACCATTGTTTGAAAATGCACTTTATTCGCTCTCAAACACATTCTAAGCAAAGCATGATACGGTGTTTCATTGTGCACCAGCGGAAAGTGCCAGGAGGCTCATTCCAAGTGTGCCTGACGCAGCTTCGCATCCCGTTCTATCTGCAACAGTTTCAGGTGGCTTAGACGCACTGCTGTGGGGTTACATCTAAAATGAGAAAATATGTTTCTCTCGCTGTGATAATGTATTTCAAGCAACCTGTAGGCTTTGTGGTAAAAAATTTTCTCCATATATGGAACATGTGTGCCACGTCCAAAAAAGCACTCCACGCTCAGAGAAGACCTCCGAAGCGCGTTTTGGCACTTATGGAACACATTTAGTGTGATGTGCTTTATTGCTTGGCACACACAACCATTGTTTGAAAATGCACTTTATTCGCTCGCAAACACATTATGAACAAAGCATGATACGGTGTTTCATTGTGCACCAGCGGAAAGTGCCAGGAGGCTCATTCCAAGTGTGCCTGACGCAGCTTCGCATCCCGTTCTATCTGCAACAGTTTCAGGTGGCTGAGAAGCACTGCTCTGGAGTTACAGCTAAAATGAGAAAATGTGTTTATCTCGCTGTGATAATGTATTTCAAGCAACCTATAGGCTTTGTGGTAAAAAATTTTCTCCATATATGGCACATGTGTGCCACGTCCAAAAAAGCACTCCACTCGCTCAGAGAAGAAGGGTTAGGGTTAGGGTTAGGGTTAGGGTTAGGGTTAGGGTTAGGGTTAGGGTTAGGGTTAGGGTTAGGGTTAGGGTTAGGGTAAGGGTTAGGACTAGGGTTAGGGTTAGGGTTAGGGTTAGGGTTAAGTGTTAGGGTTAGGGTTTTGGCACTTATGGAACACATTTAGTGTATGTAATGTAATTCAAGCAACCTATAGGCTTTGTGGTTAAAATTTTCTCCATATATGGCACATGTGTGCCACGTCCAAAAATGCACTCCACTCGCTCAGAGAAGGCCTCCGAAGCGCGTTTTGGCACTTATGGAACACATTTAGTGTGATGTGCTTTATTGCTTGGCACACACAACCATTGTTTGAAAATGCACTTTATTCGCTCGCAAACACATTATGAACAAAGCATGATACGGTCTTTCATTGTGCACCAGCGGAAGGTGCCAGGAGGCTCATTCCAAGTGTGCCTGACGCAGCTTCGCATCCCGTTCTATCTGCAACAGTTTCACGTGGCTGAGAAGCACTGCTCTGGAGTTACAGCTAAAATGAGAAAATGTGTTTATCTCGCTGTGATAAATGTATTTCAAGCAACCTATAGGCTTTGTGGTAAAAACATTTCTCCATATATGGCACATCTGTGCCACGTCCAAAAAGCACTCCACTCGCTCAGAGAAGACCTCCGAAGCGCGTTTTGGCACTTATGGAACACATTTAGTGTGATTTGCTTTATTGCTTGGCACACACAACCATTGTTTGAAAATGCACTTTATTCGCTCTCAAACACATTGTGAACAAAGCATGATACCGTGTTTCATTGTGCACCAGCGGAAGGTGTCAGGAGGCTCATTCCAAGTGTGCCTGACGCAGCTTCGCATCCCGTTCTATCTGCACCAGTTTCAGGTTGCTGAAAGGCACTGCTCTGGAGTTACAGCTAAAATGAGAAAATGTGTTTCTCTCGCTGTGATAATGTAATTCAAGCAACCTATAGGCTTTGTGGTTAAAATTTTCTCCATATATGGAACATGTGTGCCACGTCCAAAAAAGCACTCCACTCGCTCAGAGAAGAAGGGTTAGGGTTAGGGTTAGGGTTAGGGTTAGGGTTAGGGTTAGGGTTAGGGTTACGGTTACGGTTAGGGTTAGGGTTAGGGTTAGGGTTAGGGTTAGGGTTAGGGTTAGGGTTAGGGTTAGGGTTAGGGTTAGCGTTAGGACTAGGGTGAGGGTTAGGGTTAGGGTTAGGGTTAGGGTTAGGGTTAAGTGTTAGGGTTAGGGTTTTGGCACTTATGGAACACATTTAGTGTATGTAATGTAATTCAAGCAACCTATAGGCTTTGTGGTTAAAATTTTCTCCATATATGGCACATGTGTGCCACGTCCAAAAATGCACTCCACTCGCTCAGAGAAGGCCTCCGAAGTGCGTTTTGGCACTTATGAAACACATTTAGTGTGATTTGCTTTATTGCTTGGCACATACAACCATTGTTTGAAAATGCACTTTATTCGCTCTCAAACACATTCTGAGCAAAGCATGCTACGGTGTTTCATTGTGCACCAGCGGAAAGTGCCAGGTGGCTCATTCCAAGTGTGCCTGACGCAGCTTCGCATCCCGTTCTATCTGCAACAGTTTCAGGTGGCTGAGACGCACTGCTGTGGGGTTACATCTAAAATGAGAAAATGTGTTTCTCTCGCTGTGATAATGTATTTCAAGCAACCTAGAGGCTTTGTGGTAAAAAATTTTCTCCATATATGGAACATGTGTGCCACGTCCAAAAAAGCACTCCACTCGCTCAGAGAAGACCTCCGAAGCGCGTTTTGGCACTTATGGAACACATTTAGTGTGATGTGCTTTATTGCTTGGCAACACAACCATTGTTTGAAAACGCACTTTATTCGCTCGCAAACACATTATGAACAAAGCATGATACGGTGTTTCATTGTGCACCACCGGAAGGTGCCAGGAGGCTCATTCCAAGTGTGCCTGACGCAGCTTCGCATCCCGTTCTATCTGCAACAGTTTCACGTAGCTGAGAAGCACTGCTCTGGAGTTACAGCTAAAATGAGAAAATGTGTTTATCTCGCTGTGATAATGTATTTCAAGCAACCTATAGGCTTTGTGGTAAAAATTTTTCTCCATATATGGCACATGTGTGCCACGTCCAAAAAAGCACTCCACTCGCTCAGAGAAGGCCTCCGAAGTGCGTTTTGGCACTTATGAAACACATTTTGTTTGATTTGCTTTATTGCTTGGCACACATAACCATTGTTTGAAAATGTACTTTATTTGCTCTCAAGCACATTGTGAACAAAGCATGATACCGTGTTGTTTCATTGTGCACCAGCGGAAGGTGTCAGGAGGCTCATTCCAAGTGTGCCTGACGCAGCTTCGCATCCCGTTCTATCTGCAACAGTTTCAGGTTGCTGAGAAGCACTGCTCTGGAGTTACAGCTAAAATGAGAAAATGTGTTTCTCTCGCTGTGATAATGTAATTCAAGCAACCTATAGGCTTTGTGGTTAAAATTTTCTCCATATATGGCACATGTGTGCCACGTCCAAAAAAGCACTCCACTCGCTCAGAGAAGGCCTCCGAAGTGCGTTTTGGCACTTATGAAACACATTTAGTTTGATTTGCTTTATTGCTTGGCACACACAACCATCGTTTGAAAATGCACTTTATTCGCTCTCAAACACATTGTGAACAAAGCATGATACCGTGTTTCATTGTGCACCAGCGGAAGGTGTCAGAAGGCTCATTCCAAGTGTGCCTGACGCAGCTTCGCATCCCGTTCTATCTGCACCAGTTTCAGGTTGCTGAGAAGCACTGCTCTGGAGTTACAGCTAAAATGAGAAAATGTGTTTCTCTCGCTGTGATAATGTAATTCAAGCAACCTATAGGCTTTGTGGTTAAAATTTTCTCCATATATGGCACATGTGTGCCACGTCCAAAAAGCACTCCACTCGCTCAGAGAAGACCTCCGAAGCGCGTTTTGGCACTTATGGAACACATTTAGTGTGATTTGCTTTATTGCTTGGCACACACAACCATTGTTTGAAAATGCACTTTATTTGCTCTCAAACACATTGTGAACAAAGCATGATACCGTGTTTCATTGTGCAGCAGCGGAAGGTGTCAGGAGGCTCATTCCAAGTGTGCCTGACGCAGCTTCGCATCCCGTTCTATCTGCACCAGTTTCAGGTTGCTGAAAGGCACTGCTCTGGAGTTACAGCTAAAATGAGAAAATGTGTTTCTCTCGCTGTGATAATGTAATTCAAGCAACCTATAGGCTTTGTGGTTAAAATTTTCTCCATATATGGCACATGTGTGCCACGTCCAAAAAAGCACTCCACTCGCTCAGAGAAGAAGGGTTAGGGTTAGGGTTAGGGTTAGGGTTAGGGTTAGGGTTAGGGTTAGGGTTAGGGTAAGGGTTAGGACTAGGGTGAGGGTTAGGGTTAGGGTTAGGGTTAAGTGTTAGGGTTAGGGTTTTGGCACTTATGGAACACATTTAGTGTATGTAATGTAATTCAAGCAACCTATAGGCTTTGTGGTTAAA
>NC_136375.1:5047500-5265000 GCF_037039965.1 Doryrhamphus excisus
AAAGGGATGCGGTGGTCAAGGCCCGCTGTTTTGCCCGCGTCGAGCCGTCCCACAAGTCCAAGATTGTGGAGTATCTGCAGTCCTATGACGAGATCACAGCTATGGTCAGAAGACAGAAGAAACACATGACTTGTATTTTTCTCGCTGCAGAATGTTAGGAAACGTCACATTATGATTCTTCCTACTTATCAGACCGGCGACGGAGTGAACGACGCCCCTGCCCTCAAGAAGGCTGAAATCGGTATCGCCATGGGCTCTGGCACGGCTGTGGCAAAGACAGCCTCCGAGATGGTGCTGGCCGACGACAACTTTGCCACCATTGTGGCCGCGGTGGAGGAAGGGCGAGCCATCTACAACAACATGAAGCAGTTCATCCGATACCTTATCTCCTCTAATGTGGGCGAAGTCGTCTGGTGAGCGGAGCTTCTGTCCGAGCATCAACTGTGCACACGATTGTTGTCCTCTAATTGTATCCACATTTGTTTTTTTTTATGTAGCATCTTTCTGACGGCGGCTCTCGGCTTCCCCGAAGCTCTCATTCCAGTCCAGCTGCTATGGGTCAACTTGGTGACTGATGGGCTGCCCGCCACCGCTTTGGGCTTCAACCCGCCGGACTTGGACATCATGAACAAGCCTCCTCGCAACGCTCGCGAGCCCCTCATCTCCGGATGGCTCTTCTTCAGATACCTAGCCATCGGATGTAAGTCAGTTTGGACTTCGAAACAGCAGCACCTGCTGAGGCGTGATATGTTCAAGCGTAGTTTGGTAGTGATCGCTCTTGTTCAAGTGATGTGTTTACATATTTTCTGACTGCAGCAGATACGTTATGTCCCGTGTGTATGATAGCATGCTGTTTTATGTAGGTTATGTGGGTGCTGCCACCGTGGGTGCTGCTGCCTGGTGGTTTGTTGCTGCCGAAGACGGACCAAGGATCACCTTTTACCAACTGGTATAAAATAGGAGCCTCACTGTCATGTCACCAAGCGTTCAACACCGACATGCAACAATATGTGCTGACTTGCCATTTTTATTGTTGTTGCTTACAGAGCCACTTCCTGCAGTGTGGTCCAGAGAATCCAGACTACCAGGGTCTGGACTGCAAGGTGTTTGAGTCTCCTTACCCGATGACCATGGCCTTGTCAGTGCTGGTTACCATTGAGATGTGCAACGCTCTAAACAGGTGTGCTGTTTGCCCTTGGCCACTGCTACTGCTTTTAAAGTGCTCAAATGAGGCGCAAGGTTCCTCCGAGAAGGCAGAAATGCACAGATCAGCGTTTTGTTGCCGCTCACTGGCAATTAAAGCAGCATTATCATAAATCTGCCTCATTAACTCCCTTGCTCCCATACTGGCACAGAATGAACCAGTTGGAGATTGTAATAATAATAAATGGCTGGCTTTTGTATTAACAGCGTATCAGAGAACCAGTCGCTGCTGCGCATGCCTCCCTGGGAGAACGTGTGGCTGCTGGGGGCCATCTGTCTCTCCATGTCCCTCCACTTCCTCATCCTTTATGTGGAGCCTCTTCCGGTAAGAAACTGGGAATGTAAATGTCGTCCCACTTGTCACTTGAATGCTTTAGAGAACAGGTTTTACAAAATGTGGCACGGTGAATCCTTCTGTGAGAATTTATTTTGGTTCGGCCCGCCATCCTCCTGGAAGAAATAAATCATTGAGAGGTTCTGCTCTTAAAAGAACTAGAAATCATTTTGCCTTAGATTTTCTTATGCTGCCATGCAATCCCTGTCTTTTTACATAGCATAAAGCATAGCATAAAATGTTTAGATACTCACCACTAAGGAATGATAGAACAGAAGGTGAGTCTTGGTGTAGCCTTTAGCCTGGTCATCACGCTTGCACTAGCTTGGCTCTCTCCAAGCTGTGCCAGATTGTTGAAGACTGTTGAACCTCGTGCTTTTTTGCCAGACTAGCATCTCAAAGCACATACCTTTGGTGCCTTCAAGGACCGCTGAATAAAGTGTGAACTCTTAATGCTCGATGAAAAAAAAAACCTTACCAGTGAACCGCAACAACATAAACATGTCAGAGTTGTGGGCTTTCTAACAGTAGTCTATGTTTATGTAATGATAAATTCCATATCTGCAGATTTGCAAGGCAGTAAATGCTAAATCATCAATTTGCGGGGATTCACTGTATAGCTGTCCCTCGCCACTTTGCGGTTTCACTCTCACATCGCTGTTTCATGGTTAAATACGACCTTTTTAGTAAAAAAAAAAAAACCAATAGCCATATTTTAGCAAATTTTACTTTTTTATTGGCACAAGCATAAAAATGGTTAAATCTGTAAATATAAAATGAAAAATGCAAATAATTAAATGCAAATTAAAATGCAAATATAAGGCATTCACAAAACTCATGTAAAGATGTGATAGGTAGTAATCTGCACTGGTCCTTAGTTGTCAGTAATGTTGCATTAATGAGACGGTAGCCAAAGTAGGCTGTTCAAAACAATTAAAAATGAAAATTAACTATCCCAATGCAATTGTGTGAGTCTGTTAGTACTATATCTCTACTGTATGTTCTCTGTAGGAGTATAAAGGTGACTATAGAGGTGTTATTTCATGTCTGGAGGGTTGTAACAATGTTGAGTGTATTTAGAAGATCGTTTTTTTTTCCCCTATTCTCTTAACTACGGAAATACTCCATTGATGTATAACTAATCCTATTTGGTGGAAATTCACTTATGGTGAAGTTTGGAACCAAATGAACTGATACATGACTGGTTACTGTAATTGTATTGCATTTGTGTGTACCATTTATTGATTTGACTTTTCCCTGCCAGATCATCTTCCAGATCACCCCCCTGAACCTGACCCAGTGGCTGGTGGTGCTCAAGATCTCCCTCCCAGTCATTTTGCTGGACGAGATACTGAAATTTGCGGCCAGGAACTACCTGGAGCCCGGTAAAGAGCTGGAGGAGAAGTCGGCCAGCTCCAAAGGCTGCTGCCTGGCTGCATGCATGGAGGGAATCTCCTGGCCCTTCATGGCCATCACCCTCCCTCTGGTCCTCTGGATCTACAGCACCGACACTAACATGGCCGACATGTTCTGGTCCTGACTGACTTGAGCACAACTTTTTTTTTTTTTCCTCCCCCTCCCAACATCACAGCCATCACTCCCCACGTTTGCTCCCCACCACCTGCCCCCTCTATGCCCCGCCTCCCATGTGCGCAGCTTGTGTGTGTTGTGTGTAGGTGTGCTTCGCGTGCGTGCGTGTGTGTGTGTGAGGAGCGTCTATGAAACATGAAGCGCAACAGTACCCTAAATTGTTGGCTATCGATCACTCGCATAGATTTGATTTGACTTTTTACTTTTAACATTAATATAAATTCACACTTTTTTTAAGCTTGGTGATGTAGTTTAGAGGATTTTGAGACTCGTGTCAATAGTTATTATTTCGCCTACCCCCCCATATCAAAACAAAGAAGGGGACACCAGAAAATTGTTGATCTGTACAGAGATTGAACACTATTTCAATATTTTATGCTTTTTTTTTATGGCTTTGTAAATTTGTTGGACCAGCGTGGCTTAGACGTGTACCGCCTTGATTTACCCCCCCCCATCCCCCCTAATATTTACCGTTCTTCATTTCTTCATATTTACTGTGTCTTCAGAGGACAAGCGACGTGCGGCAACCAAGAACAGGAGGCTAGGAGGGGGTTTGGGAGCGAATGTTAGAATCAGTTCTTCTCAACTGGTAGGTTGGGGGTCTTTGCCTGGGCAAACAGTTGTATGGGGAAAAATTTTGAAAAAACATACCAGTCATGTGAGGACCCGGAGTTTGTGGGTCTAGTCTGTGCCGTGGGGGTCCTGCAGGCATAACCAGTTGAGAAGCGCTGGCTTGGATAAGAAAGAAATAATATTCCAGAAAACACAACTCTGCATGACCAAGCATGAACTGTATGTGGTTGCTCATTTCTAATTTAATTGTGTGCCCCCCTCCCCCTTTACCCCCAAATGTTATAATCCAGATTCACCTTTTTTTTTTTTTACTGCTATGATTTGAAAAGTTTTTTTTCACTGGGAAGAGCACAGCTACCTCAATGTGATAACAAATGTTTTCGTTTTGTGCTCATCTCTATGGTAACATTGGAGGTGTGCCGGTGCCACCCCACACCCTCCGGGTTTGCTTGTGCAGAAAAATGGAACAAACTCTTCATTCCCCTCTAACGTTTTATTTTTTTAATCATGTTTTTGCGTGTTTTGTTTTTTGTGTGACGTTCATTAACTTAGTTTGCAAAAGTAGTCAAAGATGTTAACCGTCTCGATGGCGCTTGATTCAAAGGACGTTAATAAGGAAACTACGACTCACAAATGACTTTGGATTTCAAACGAATACCCCTCCATTCTTGTCTTTTTTTACGTTTAAGGAAACAAAAATACACTCACGAACCCTTTGAATCAAAGTGTTTTCTGTCATTCTTGAATTAAGGCTCGACTCCTAATATTTTGTGTGTTGCTGGATGAGCATTAATTACGTGGGGAAGACGCCATCTTTAAAGCATGTTTAGGGGATAAGTAGCCCGGATGTTAGCATGTTGTTTGTACCACTTGACATTTGTTGCTTTTTGTTTCCTCCAATGCCTTCCATTGGCTACCCTGTCACTAGCGTGAGTATTTTTCCTTCTTTGAAGCACTTTGAATCTAATTTGATTAAACGGAAAGTTATTTTACTATTCGTAACCCATTAAGTGTTTGCTAAGATGGTGTGTGCCGCCCCCTATTGGTGTGGATGATAAATGACAGTTCCTACTGTTGTGTGTAATGAACATAAGTGCTTACATTGGGAATGCCACCGTGTGCGTCACATTCACTCCCCCCACACTTTTAATAATATTTGTGGTGATTGAATGCAATTTGGCATGGTATTCTAATGTTGTATTTCTTTGTTGCAGGTTGGCTCTCCTAACAATCTTCACACATTTTAAGGAGCGGATGGAGTCATACCACCATCTGGCATGTACACACACACACACACACACACACACCCCTCACACCCACCAAGTGTATGTGTGTAAATATGTAAGTGTGCAGAGATACACATGATTTCTTTATAGGAAAGAGACCAAATACAGGAACTCCGTTTTAGTGTGCAGGGATGTTCTTGAACGTTCCTCCTTCCTTGCATGTCTTATTTTATTTTTTGTTACATCCAAGGTATACTTTGGATGTGTAGAGAATCGTAATTACTAAACACCGGGTTGCATTTTGTGTCCAGACATCATGCATGCCTCGCAGCTGTATGTGAGCTTTTGCGGTTTGTAATTCTACAATATTCTAATGTATAAGAATACTCGAGGTTTTACGACAAACTTTTTGGAGCTCACTGTTTTTTCTTACTGTACTGTTTGCACAACGTTAGGACACCAGAAATGACTCACGATGACCGCGCGCTACTTGTTTTCTGCATTCCTGTTTTGTTTCTTGTCTTGTGGTTTTATTCAGTTAAGGACATTCCTGCAATACATTATCCTGTTTTCTTACCGATTTTGGTTTTTATGATCTTGTATGTTTGGCTGTAAAACTGTGATATAATAATAATAATAATAAGGGGGTGATGTGGGTAAACAAAAACATGTATATTAATCATCTGTAAAATAAATGAGACTATCATTATTTAATTCTGATGATTGTAGTTACATTAGAGATTGTGGTTTTAGGTAAATAAAATAAATCATCAAGTTTTCTGAGTTTTTTTTATGTGTATGGGTTTTTAAAGATGGTGGTTTTGGTAACAGGACAGGAGGACTTTTTCATTACTGTCAATAGTATTACTATTGCAACTGTATTTTTTTTATATTAAATAAAATGGCGGTAATGCTGGGTGAAAAAATATACAAGAAAAAATATAAATATAAGAATGATATAGTTGGCACAATTACATACAAAAAAAATTACAAATAAGATTTCACACGGCCTGTGATTGGCTGGCGACCAGTCCAGGGTGTACCCCGCCTCTCGCTCAAAGACAGCTGGGATAGGCTCCAGCACCCTCCGCGACCCTCGTGAGGAAAAAGCGGTAGAAAATGAATGAATGAATGAATGAATTTCCTACGCTAAAGCGGAAAAAAAGAGTTTATTTGACCCACTGGCGGTCATAACATTTGGCCGCTAGATGGTAGCGTTGAGTTATATATATACCAAGAAAAAAGCCTAACGTCATTTTCGCTCCAACTGCGAAATAAACACGTTTTGTGTGTTATCGGAAGTAATACTACGTTTTTTTTATTGTAAAGTATTATATTATGGAATTTCACGAACACACTATACCTCCATTTAGTGAATTTCACAATCACGTGACGATGCGGGGGTAAAGGGGTGCACTGTCTCTTTAAGCAGCAGGCTGCATGTCATGGCCCCTCCCACTCCTGCAGCCTCCACTCACTCACTCACTCACTCTTCCCTGGTGTGAGATGGGAAAGCTCACAGCCGCTCCATCACGGCCCAGCAAGCAATCTTCAACCGGAAAATGGAATAAAAATCACCACCGTGCCGATAAAAATGGAGCGAGAAGCACATCCGACGACTCCCACATGATCGACGCCTCACTTCGCTCAACATGTCCGGTGCTGCGCTCGCTTGTGTTGCGTCCTTGTGAGTCCATTCTGTACAAAGGAGCATCCATAAGCACCTGAGATTGCTGCCGAATTACCGAGAAGGAGTGAGGGGACCGGTCGGTGCCAACAAGTCCGGATCTACTCGAACACAACACCGGCAAATCGAGAGGAGGTGTATATTTTAGACGTTTTTCTACCTGGTGTCGTTTTCACATTCGCTAAAAGTGACCTGTACTGGAATAATGCATGCGGGAAACGACAGCTTTTTTTCGTCCATTATGATCGGGGTCGACAAAAGGATGTTTTGTTGCGACTGTGCAACCCACGGCAAGTGTGTGTCATCCATTAGTGCTCCTGAGCAGGTCCTCTGAAGGCCTCCTGTAAACACACTCTCTGCTTTGTTGTCCAGATAAGACTCTGTTGGCCTGAGACAAATAAGACATAAATATGGTGGAGCCGGTGGGATTCATTGAGGCGTGGAAGGCTCAGTTCCCAGAGTCGGAGCCCCCCAGGATGGAGCTGAGGTCCGTGGGGGGTATCGAACAGGAGCTGGAGCGATGCAAGGCATCCATCAGGCGGCTAGAGCAGGAGGTGAACAAGGAGCGCTTCCGCATGATCTACCTGCAGACCCTCCTGGCCAAGGAGAGGAAGAGCTACGACAAGCAGCGCTGGGGCTTCCGGAAGACGCCGCTCAATGAAGGGGTGGACCCCGCCGCCTCTCAGGGGGCAGAGTCCCAGCAGCCGCACATGCAGGAGACCGGAGGGGTGGGTTGCGGCATCGGGGGCGGGTACCCTACCGTTGGAGACAGAAGTCGCTACCAGCCCCACGGTGATGGAACAGGCAGATCCAAACCTAGACCCCCGCCGGCGAGGAAGTCGGCCTCCCACGGCGATGGTCTGGAGTCGGCCTTCGAGGTGCCTCCGCAAGCCGAGTCTACCTCCTGCGACAACCTGGACGGCCTCTCGCCCTCCAAGCAAAGAGGGGGCATCTCCGTGTCCCCAAGAAGGCCGACTCTCCCGCCCCCGGACAAGGAGCTGCCTTGCGACCCCAACGACAAGCTGGGCATGGGGCTCGGCGTGGCCGCCCTGAGGTCCAACTTTGAACGAATCAAGCGTGCCAACTCTCATTCTGTGGGCGATAAAGGTCAAGAAAAGCAGAAGCTGCCACCGCCTCCTTTCTACACCAACATGGAGTTCCACCACGACCGGGGCCTGGTCCGGGTCAACGACCGCGAGGTCTCTGACAAGATCAGCTCCTTGGGGACTCAGGCCATGCAGATGGAGAGGAAGAGATCCCTGCACTCCCTCCCGGGGAATCTCGCCACCGTGGCGGGGGAGCTCCGTGCCAGGCCTGTGTATCGGGGGCGGTCCACCGAGAGCACCTGTGGGTATGACGCCGAGTATGAAGACGGAGACCCCAATCAGAGAACTAGATCCAATGGCGGTAAACCTCCGCCACCGCCTTGGCAACCCTCTGACTTCCAGGCCTACTCCAGCGTCTACGTCGGCGGGGTCATGATGGGCGAGGGCGGCGTCTGCGGGGATGGGCGAGTCCAAATGAGAGACCACAGCGGAGGCGCAGCTGACGACCACCTCCTCACGTGGCCCCGTCGCTCATACTCCCCGGGTAGCTTCGAGGACGTCGGCGGGGGCGGCGGCTACACGCCGGACTGCAGCTCCAACGAGAACCTGACGTCCAGCGAGGAGGACTTCTCGTCGGGGCAGTCCAGCCACGTGTCGCCCAGCCCCACCACCGCCTTCCGCAGACCCTTCCGCGAGAAGAGCCGCTCGCCGTCGCAGAACTCCCAGAACTCGCAGCACTCATTTGACAGCAGCAGCCCGCCGACGCCGCAGTCGCAGAAGCGCCACCACCGACAGCAGGGCGGCCACGTGGTCATGTCCGAGGCCACCATCGTCAGTGTGCGCAAGACGGGGCAAATATGGCCGCCGGCTGTGCACCACGACCTCATGCCCCATCACGGCAGAGCGTCGCATGACAACAGTTACCATGGAGACCACCTGGGTGAGTGACCGCCTGTCCTCCAGATAGTACAGCTGTGTTCAGGTGTTGGCCTTGTTCAGGAGACGGCTCTCCTGGAATGAGAACAACGCAGTCGGTCTGTGTTGAAGCACGTGAGGTCTGAGGATGCTCATCTAATCAAGAGGTGTCTGTCTTGGCGAGAGGAAGCCATTCTCCAGCTTTTCCACTCAAGGAGCGCATCCGTGTTTATGTCAGTTGACACATTTTACTCCCAGTGGAGTCCGACTTCAACTGCAGTCTGAGCGGCTTAGATGGGCAGAATTTAGCTATAGCAAAATGTTCTAGACACAATTTAGTGTAAGACAGTTTGGAGAAGTTGGTCAACGCAGAAACAGTCAGCGTGTGACTGAGAAATGGCAACAATGTGGCGAGTATAATCCTGTAGCATCCACAGCACCAGGCTAAGCAAACATTAGCGTTCATGCTAATTTTTTATTTTTATTTATCATGTTTATTTTTGGCATTTCCAGCAGTCTACTTTTTTTTAAAATTTTTTTCAAACAACATAAATGGTAATCCGTGCAGAAATATGCCATTTTACATTTCTATAACATAACTACACTTTGCAACATTTTGCTTTATTTTATATTTTTATATTTTTATATTTTTATATTTTTATATTTTTATATTTTTATATTTTTATATTTTTATATTTTTATATTTTTATATTTTTATATTTTTATATATATGCTTTATTTTATTTTAGAAATAATATAAATACAATAATTTCTGTTAAATGATATACGTATATAGTTAAATACTAATAGATAGTTAAATACTATAGATATTAAAAAATTAAATAATTACATAAAAATAATATAAAATAATGATATAATAAAAATAAAAGTGGCGATATGTGTTTTGTATCAGACGAAAACATATTCTACAAATGTTCACAAAACTTCAAACAAATCATAAATCATGCTGTTTTTTGTTTTGTTTTTTTACCGTTAGCCAAAAATACTCAAATAATTTACGTTGAAATTTCTAAGAAATATTTAAAGTTTTGCTTTGCTAATTATTTTTGATATGCAACATAACATATAGCATTTTAGCCAAAGCATTTTTGTTGTTTATTTTGAATAAAAACTCTTATTTTCCCCTGTAATATTATCACTTTATTCTCTTTAAATTCTGTCTTTATTATTTACAGGCTACAAACTTTTTACGTAATATTTCTTTTTGTAAAACTACTGCCGGTTGTTAAATTTTTGCAGTTTTTTTTTTTGGTAAATTATATTTTTAGAGCTACAAAAAGTAGTTTAGTTTCATTCTTCATCGTGCGGATCTCACTGGAAGCTAAGCTAAGCTAGTTCTATTTGATGTTACTGTTCAGCCTTGGCAGCAAAAGCACACTCAAGGCCTTCCTATTGTATTATTATGATTATGATTATTGAATATGGTAAGCTCATTGCCCAAATTTCCTCTCTGTGTTTCTATAATTCATTCCAATGTATACCCACGGTGGTATCACACATAATGTTTTTGTTTTTTTTGCTGTAGTTTTTGCCTCCCCCTGGGAGAATGTAATGATGTAACGGGCAAGGTAGCCCAGCAGCTCACATCCTGCACGGAACATTTAAATGATGACTTCCCTTTTTATTGGAGACAAAACCTGTTCCTCACTATTAAGATAGGATGAGCACTTCTTTCCACCACAATGAGCCCTGCAGGGGACATCCATGGACGATGGCGTGGGTGGGGGAGTAAGAGTGGGCTGGGTTTGGTATTTAGCCTGATCATCTAAGACGGGGGTGTTAAAAAAAAAAATTAAAGGATACAACGGCAAGAAAAAAGTGCATCTCAGCTTTGTGATGTGCTGTAAGCAAAAAAGCCGAGTGTTGCTATCAACGTCACTTTTTTTGTGATGGCTCAAAACGCTCAGTTTCAGAGTGCATCGTAAAACTGTTCCTTTGTGATGTCACAGAGGGGCAGGTCACGTCCAGCTTCTGAGCTTTCTGACAAAGTGTGTCAGACAATGAGTGCTCCTCCTGGGCCTTACGAAGTTAGTGGCAAGCCCACACGTCTGGCTTCGCTTGACCTCCACGGCTCAGGGGTCTCCAGCCAGTAGATCGTGAGCTGCTAGTGGCTCCTAAACACTTTTTAAATTAGCTCTCTAAAGACTTTATTCATTTATTATCAACTCCTATACCCACTATATTAGAAAAGTGAGGTTCGTTTGTAGTTAGGAAGCACTTTAGACGTGTGACCAATCACAGCATAGTGGGCGGGACGTGGGTGGAATAAATTAAAACAGACCTTAGGTGCAGATTCTGGAAGATCTAGAAAGTTTTCTTTCTAGGTTATTGTGTGTCGCTTCTCTATAGGAGTCCACAACTCAAAAATGAGCATAATTTATTTATAGTTATTATAATTTATTTTGTAAAATTACTGCTGATATTAAAATTTTTGTTAAATTCTATTTTTACAATGTGCTATATAATAATAATAATAATAAAAACTGCTGTGTTTGCACTGTTAGCATGACTTTTCCAACATGACGATACAGAGCTTACGGTAAGCCACCTGTGGCGTGTCTCTCCAGATGACCCGGATTACGCTGCACCGCGTCAGCACCGTGCTTCTTTTGCCGTTGCACGCCTTTCAAAACCACTCGGAAGGACAACTCGGCTGCCCGCTAATGTTTTGTCGTCGCTCAATCAATAAAATATCTTGGAAAATGTACTATTATTAAGAATTATGGGTATTTTTTTTTAGTACACAGGCTCAATCAAAGTACCAACAGAAACACACATAAGTATTCAGACCTATCCATCATTTGTAGAAAGTAGAACCGCGACTCTAATGTGATGTTTTCCCCACAGGAAAACCATTTAGTCCGTTCCAGGGTCAAACCATCGTACTTAATTGGGAACTTCAACCTGGTATCAGTGATGTGACACATGTCTTGTCTTCTGGATTAGTATTGGCGGACAGGGGGTAGGGCGCTCCAAGCAAAAGCAGTCTAGTCATGCTGACATGTAGATTTTAATCCCCCCCCACCGGACCCCCCCACGCCTTTTGTCTGGGAATTACAAAACTAATTCCGATTACCATTAGCCTTTCCCTTCTCTGCGTGTACACTTACACACCACGCTAATGCCTTGCCCTATTTATTTATCTCACACGGGATTATCACCCGTGTAGCTAGCTAGCTAGCTAGCTAGATAGCTAGATAACAGTAACAACCACCGCCGCATGAAGACGGCGAGTGAGGTTCACCAAATGGTCAGATTTGGTCCAGTGGAAAAGAAATGTCGGTTGTTAGGTGTGCCGCATTCCAAATGAGGTAAAGGGCGGAGCTTAGCACTCCTCTGTGTGTTGATTGGTGGACAAAAAAATTAGATTTTTGCTGTAAAATGTTTGGTAATTGTTTTTAAAAACATTGACAACACACCATGTTATTTATTAGGAAAATATTTCAAATACAGACAAATATAAAACAAATATATACAATATTAAATTGTTTTCTAAAAATACTGAAAATAACAATTGATTTACTGTCTTATGAAATATATTAAAAATAAATACAAATAATATATGAAATCCATATAAAATTCTATTTGTAGAAGAAATATTAAAAGTAAAATAAATTGATTAGTAAAAAATAACTGAAGAGAAAAACTGTTAATGTAATTCAAAATATATGAGTTAATTGATAATTGTTTATAAATAAAAAATGCACTTTTGCCATTTTTGTCATCTTTTTGCCATTCAATCAAAAAATATTGATTGTAAAAATATTTAACATAATACAATACATGCAAACAATATTAAAATGTTCAAAAATACAAATATTAAATATAAAAGTAATAAATTAGGTAATATAAAATGAAAATTGAAAAAAATTAAACGTAGCAAAAAATGTATCAAATTCATATATTTATTTATTTATTTATTATTCATTTTATTTATTTAATGTTACGTATTAAATAAAGTTTTTGTCAATTTAATGTAATTTACGCAATTCAGTCAATCAAAAAAGTGTGATAAAAATAAATATTTATGCACTCAATATAGAATTATATATACAGTACAATATACACACACAATAAGTATTAAAGCCATTAAAAGAAGGTAATACAAAATATAATTATAGTTCATTTAAAAGAATTGGTCAGTTAAATAAATAACAAATCTAAAAAAAAGAAAAAAACATCATTTTGCAATTGCACCGAAAACTGTTAAAGTGTTATCCAAGAGGAGACTGAGGGCAGCAGCAGAGAACTGCAGCAAAACGGAGACAAAACCTCTTTTTACACCTATGGTCTTTGAATGCACCATGATACATGATGAGATATTTCATGTATGTTCTTCAAGCATACATTCCTTGAATTGTGGCAGCTTACATTTAGCATCTTGAATGCACAAACTGTGTCTAAGCACCCCACACCCCCCACCTCCAAACAACCAACCCCCCCACCCCCGGAGGTGTACTGGCCAGGTGTCTATTGTCAGAGTCGTGTCCACACTGTTGTGTTGCTATTGTGTTGCGTGTTTGCTGTTTGCAGCTGGACGTGTTTGCTGAATAAATAGCACAGGCTAACGGTGGCGGTTGTCTGGATAATGTCGGGGTGGGGGCTGGTGGGGGCTGGTGGGGGCTGGTGGGGCGGTGACCAAAGCCCTTCCAAAACAACACAAATGCACCGCTAAAAGTGACACTTTATATATACGTACTGGATATGTACATCTTTGGTATTGAATGCTAAAGGCCAGTCTGCCATGGAGTGTTAGCTTGTATAGCTTAGCACTTTAGCGCTTTATGGACTTTTGACATATTCTACGCGGTAACACAGATGCAATATATCACATCCAACAACGTGACATAACGGAGCAGGAGAGGTGGACACAAAAAGTTAGCAACACTAGCAGAGCTACGTGAGCTAGCGCGCTAACATTGCATTGCATTGACATTCTAACAGCTAGGTTAGCCTATTTGCGGAACAAAAACAACACGATGAAACGTATGGCCCACCCACATCTCATGCATAGTTGGAAGCGCTGCTTTTAAGATGTGTAGCGAAGCCTGCTTTTTTTATACGTACCTGAGGTTTTTCCTTCTTGAATCGTGATAGCTGCTACCTCCAAAGCGAGTAATGGAGATGTTAGATCTCCACGAGGGGAGCTTTAAAAATGTGCCAAAGTGCTTCTACTGTTTAACGATGGCATCAGCTTGACCCTGTTACTGACTGTTTCCACTTCCATGATTTCCTATGGGAGCAGCAGCTAGCTTCCCCGCCTGCCTTTAATGGCAAAGAGACGTCATGTGACGTTTCCTCGTCTGTCGGTGCACCAACGGAGCTTTTCTGGCACACACGATAGACAGCGTTTGATACTCGCACACCGACTGCTGAGGGGCCAAGCGGCTTCAAGGTGTAAACAACAACAGCGACCATGTTTGTGTGTATGCGTGTGTGTTTGTTACGCAACTGGAGAGATCTTCCCGTCTGGGATTCTCTTGACCAGCCGAGCGAAAGACGGAAGCTCACAAACAACACGTGAGGGTCCGACGCGATGCAACCTCGTCATCGTCAGGGGTCACATTTTGGACCAGGGGCTATTTGCAGCTGCAGGACATTTGACAAATAGAATTGAACAAAAAAAAACAGAATAAAGTCAAAATATATATATCATTCATAAGTAAATATCATGAGAAAAATATTTCTGTAATATTAGGAGGAAAAGTAGCATCATTTTGGTAGCATAAAGTTGAAATATTAAAGAAACACTTTAATAAAAAGTTGTAATGTGAAAAAAAGCACAATATTATGAGAATAAAGTAAAAATATTATGGAAATAAATTTGAAATATGAAATATAGAAGTGAGTTGAAATAGTAATTTTATGGGAATATTTCTGTAATATTAGGACAAGTAGCATAATTTTTGTAGCATAATGTTGAAATATTAAAGAAACACTTAATAATAAAAAGTTGTAATATGAAAAAAAGCACAATATTATTAGAATAAAGTCAAAATATTAAGAGAAAAAAGACAAATATCATCACAAAAATATTTCTGTAATAGTAAGAAGAAAAGTAGCAACATATGTGTATCATAAAGTTGAAATATTAAAGAAACACTTAATAATAAAAAGTTGTAATATGGAAAAAAAGCACAATATTATGAGAAAGTCAAAATATTCTGGAAATAAATTTGGAATATTACAAGAAGAAAACTTACAAGAAGTGAGTTGAAATGGTAATTTTATGAGAATATTTCTGTAATATTAGGAGGAAAAGTTGCATCATTTTTGTAGCATAATGTTGAAATATTAAAGAAAGACTTAATAATAAAAAGTTGTAATATGAAAAAAAGCACAATATAATGAGAATAAAGTCAAAATATTAAGAGAAAAAAGACAAATATCATCACAAAAATATTTCTGTAATATTAGGAAGAAAAGTAGCAACATTTGTGTATCATAAAGTTGAAATATTAAAGAAACACTTAATAATAAAAAGTTGTAATATGGAAAAAAGCACAATATTATGAGAATAAAGTCAAAATATTATAGAAATAAATTCCGAATATTACAAGAAGAAAACTTACATGAAGTGAGTTGAAATAGTAATTTTATGAGAATATTTCTGTAATATTAGAAGGAAAAGTAGCATCATTTTTGTAGCATAAAGTTGAAATATTAAATAAACACTTAATAATAAAAAGTTGTAATATGAAAAAAAGCACAATATTATGAGAATAAAGTCAAAGTATTAAGAGAAAAAAGACAAATATCATTAGAAAATATTTCTGTAATATTAGGAAGAAAAGTAGCATCATTTTTGTAGCATAAAGTTGAAATATTAAAGAAACACTTAATAATAACAAGTTGTAATATGGCAAAAAAAGCACAATATTATGAGAATAAAGTCAAAATATTATGGAAATAAATTCTGAATATTACAAGAAGAAAACTTACCAGAAGTGAGTTAAAATAGTCTGGGAAAAAAACTGCAAAAAATGTAATTTTTTGAGAATAAAGTAAAAAATATTAAGAGAAAAAACTGTAATCTCAGTAGAATTCTTTTTTTTTTACTTTATGAGAATAACGTTGTAATATTATGAAGAAAAAATGTAAAAATTGTTGTAATATGAAAAACAAGCAAAATATGAGAATAACGTCAAAATATTGTAGGAAAAAAGAAGAAAGTTAAAATAGAAAAAAAGCTGTAATTTTATAAAAAATAAAGTCAAGCATCAAACTTTAGCAGGGTGTTATTTTAAGACGCGTAGTGAAGCCAAGGTGGTGGGCATGGACATCTAGCTAGGGGCGGATCAGAGGCGGTACGTCATCACGTGAAAGTAAACATGAAGTCTTCCAGCTTCCGACGATGCTGACTTCCTGTTAGCGGGCAGCCTTGGCGACACGGTTTTAGCTGCCGTGTGTGTGTGTGTGTGTGTGTGCGTGTGTGCGGCCTTGGCAGAGGTATCCACTGTGCTTAAATGAATGAAGGCATGGCTGTGAAAGTTATT
This sequence comes from Doryrhamphus excisus, assembly GCF_037039965.1. Classification (NCBI taxonomy): domain Eukaryota; kingdom Metazoa; phylum Chordata; class Actinopteri; order Syngnathiformes; family Syngnathidae; genus Doryrhamphus; species Doryrhamphus excisus. Next base: position 5,063,592 of record NC_136375.1, read on the forward strand.
ACGCTGGAACTTCCTCCATAATTTATGGAGCAGATGGGGGCGGGGAGGGGGGCTAGAAGAGGAAGCATGGGGTGGGGGGAGGGGGTGCGTTCCATTAACGAGGTGTGGGCCCGGATAGAGGATAGATGTATGTGACGTCAGGAAGATGACAAATATTTGTTGTCGTCGAAGGATCTCCAGTGGAAGATCACATTTCATGACGAACCACCCCCCCATCGCCACCCCCATGAATGACCTTGGGTAACATCCCTCCCTTTGTGATATCTTTTTTATGTCACTTAATACCCCTCCTTCTCTCCTTTCCTCCTTCCCTCCTTCCTTCCTGGTCTATGACCTGTGCCATGCCTGGAGCGAACTTTGCAATAAAAGATTTTCAAGCCCGATTTACCAACGACAACAAAGAGCCTTCACCACTGCGCTTTTTGCTGAGTTTTGGCTGCAGGGGATGATGATGATGATGACGATGATGACGATTTTGAAGACCTCAAGAGAGCAGCAGAGAAGGTGAAGAGAAAAGCCAAGGGAAGTCTCTTATCTCCAATCAGTCATTAATGCGTCCATGCAGGCACTTTTTTAAAGCCTTTTATCCTCAGCTCTGCCAGCCCTATCTGCCTGTCTTTCACTCTATTGTTACCCTGCTTCTCGTCTGACAGGCTGTAGTGAATCTGAGCCTTTTTTTTTCTTTTTTCGTATATACCCGGCAGGGAAATGACGCCCTAAACACTCATTGTTTCATAGGCAATCTTTCACATTGAAGGGAAAATATGACACAGAAAATTAATTTTTATCAAAGAATGCATGGAAATTGTTTGTCTCATTTAGCATTTTGAAAAGTGGTATTTTTTTTACATTTCAATTTCATGCTGTTTTAATTAAAAATAATATTTTTAAAGAAACGCACATTATTTTATTGGAGAGCTTTCACATAAAAACAAATTCATGAAGGGGTTAGATTACATTTATAAATAAAATCTATTTATATTTTCATTAAAAGTTTTTATTTTAAGTAGATTTAAATGTAATAAATGTAAATGTATATAATTAAATTACATATTTTAAAATTATATATTAAATATATTGAAATATATAAAAATATATTATATATATTTAAATATTAAATATAATTTTTTACATATTTTGAAATTGTATGTAATTGAAAATTAGCTACATTTCCGTTTGTAATAAAATATTACTGTAAGCCTGCCATGTTGTTTTCATTTAAAATAACATAGAAGAAATAACCAATCCTTCAAAGTAGCTTCACTTGAAACTGCAAAATCCTAGCGACACCGAACCCATCACAAACAACAACAGCGACAGAGAATGAGCATCTCCACTTGGAGGAAACACGTTTTATTCAAAAAGAGACTGAGGGCAGAAAACAGGAGACTGTGGACGTTTCAAAAGGAAGCTATCCTGCTCATTTCCAAGTCCGTTAGATCCCAGTGTGGCGGAAGTAGGATCCCTTTTTTATGAATGGAATATTTTTGGGAGTTAGAGCATAGAAAGGTTTACAACCTTCTCACATCAGTAGAGCCCTCTAGACATAAAATAGCACCCCTATATTGACCTTTACACTAATATTACCCAATATCGTGGACATAATTAGAGAAAATCAGACCTAATATAGACTCGCGTGTTAGTGTTGTTCTGTGTTTACTTCCTGTTTGGTACTTCCTGCTATGGTGTCATCAATGTAACATTGAATGCATCCTCAGAATGCTTTATTTGTATTTTTATTTAGCATTTAGTGGAGGTAGCATCATGATGTGGGGCTGCACAAGTGCCGCCAGGAACCCTAAAATATGAGTCAGTATGAGTGTTTGAGCGTACAAATGAAGTGATTTGGCGTGGGTTTCAGTATTGTGGGATTCCCGGCTTCCTGCCACGTGTCCGAGAGCGTCTCCTCGTTTCCTTTCATGTGTTCCTCCAGCTGAGTATTTTTTGTGGCGCTCATTTGGCCCACTTTATTCCAGGCCTATAAATGGCAGCGCTTCCTCAAGGCTGCACATTGCTTTGATGGCCGCCTCAGACGTCCTCTCTTGTCGCGAGCGCGAGGAGACCAGCCATACGGTAGCGGCTTGTCACTTTCTTAGCAGGGTTTTCCCCGGGACGGCCCAAGAAGAAAGATGTGAAACTTTAGGCCCTACGCCTTTCTCTGTCATCCATTATTGATGCTGCGCTGCTGGGAATGATAACACCGGGTGTCCAATTCCTGTCTTGGCTGTCACACCCCTGGGTCACATTAGCCTCTGTGGACGTCTCCGATGTCCCGATACACACGTTACACGCTTGCATAGAAAGTGAAGTGGCTGCTTGGTTTGATGGGCAAGAGAGCGACATCCATGCAGCCGGTAAAGCCGTCTCTCTGCCAGTGAGCTTCCTGCACTCGGCTTTCATCAACCAGGACTGAAATGTGCAAAAATATTGAGACAATGTGTGGGAAAAGATGATAAAAGCGCTGCACAGTCGTTGGCATGTCTTGCAATTTTTAGGAGCTTTATCCTCCCAAACAGTCTGACAAGAATACAGTATTCAGGAAAAGTATTTTTTTAAAATAAATATGTTTATATTATTAAATTTTTAATCAGATTAGCATCAGATTTACAAAGAATAAGCTCACAATATTAAAATAATTTTTATTTTTTGTTATTGTGGCATATTGTTGTCCAAGCAGATACTGTATCACTAGATTATGTGCATTTTTACAATTTTTTAAATATATTTTTTTTCATGAAAATAAAATTGCAGTCTTACACAATAGTTTTAATGTAATAGTATAATTATTTTTATTTTTATTTTTATTTTTATTTTTATTTTTATTTTTATTTTTATTTTTATTTTTATTTTTATTTTTATTTTTATTTTTATTTTTATTTTTATTTTTATTTTTATTTTTATTTTTATTTTTATTTTTATTTTTATTTTTATTTTTATTTTAGTATTTATAACAATTGATTAAAGTTCTAAAAATGTAAAGATTTTAAATTTAATCTATTGTATTGTATTTACTATCGTATATATTACATGTAGTATTATATATTTAATATTGAAAGATATTTAATATTATTTAATATTATTTTAATATTATTTGACATTTGATGAGATACATTATCACTAATAGTATTCTATATAATATCATTATTATATTTAATATTCTATGTTGAAGTCCATAAAAATTTGATTAACTTGAATTAAATTTCTAATTAAAATTTATTTTTTGCCCCCCCCCCAAAAAAAATAAAAAAAACATAGCAGTTTTTGGGGAAAGAGATCATATTTTCTCACTATTGTAAGAATAATGTCACGTAATGGGGGGCGGAGAATATTTGTATTTTTACTAGAATAAAGTTATAATTGTCCTAGTATTAGATTTGCATAGAATAAGAATGTAATATTAAAATAAATGTTATGTAACATTGGTGATGTAGATCCATTCGGAGATACGTGTTTCTGCTTTGTGTGTCAACTGGTCATCATTTTCTTTTTTTTTTTGTTAAAATAAATTTTCCAAAGTATTAAAAAATCAGTGAAAATGTTTGCTGGAATAGTCCCGACACTGCATGGTATGCCGCTAGCCCTCAATGTTGCTTTACGTTAAATATCCACTGTCCTAATTCACATTGTCCACAGTTGCTGTTGTTTAACATGAAAACAAGCAACAAGTAAACGTTCCGTGTTTGCTGTGGAGGAGCAGGAAAAGCCAGCCTGTTGCTGTGGCGTGTCCTCACCTGGGAGTGTTTTGCTGTTTGAATGTGATGTTAAGATGCTTTCAAGCGTGCGTCCCACCCTTTTGGACGACAGCGGCTGCTTAGTTTACGGAGGGAGGGAGGCTCGTAGTGAACTCCGACTGTCATTAAGGTGCTAGAGGCCAAGTAAAACACACCAAAATAAACACTGACTCACCGTTAAGTCAGCTTTCAGAGTAGGTGGCCATCGTGGGGTTCAACCCTTCCATCTTGGTCGCTGTGGCGGCACCCTGCGGGGATTCATCCCAGGCATTGCATTGAGGCACACAAAAAAATGTCTATTATTTTTATTTTTATTTTTATTTTTATTTTTATTTTTATTTTTATTTTTATTTTTATTTTTATTTTTATTTTTATTTTTATTTTTATTTTTATTTTTGTTTTTGTTTTTGTTTTTGTTTTTGTTTTTGTTTTTATTTTTATTTTTGTTTTTGTTTTTATTTTTGTTTTTATTTTTTCAATTTAATTTTTAATTCAAACATTTAATTCAAATTTTATGGACTTAAATATTGAATATTAAATATAGCATTAAATATAATATTAATAACAAATCAAATATAATCAGTTAGTTTCAATATTAAATGTAATGTTAATTTACAATATTAAATAGAATATTTAATCATATTAAATATAATAATGTATTATATTAAATACAAAATAGAACTAATAAATAGTAAAAAAATAACTTAATACAATTTAAGATATAATTATTATAAATTCAATGCAATTATCAATTTAAAAATACAAAATAAATATGTTCATTTTCAATGCATTTGGTAAATTAAAAAAAAAACAAAAAATATGTGAAAGTGGGAATTATTTCAGCACATTTGAAAATGTTATAAAGTTATAAATAATATGAATACAGTTAAAATAAAAGTGGACATTAATCAAACTTGAAAATATATTAATTACTAAATATACTGATTCATTATTGTCATGAAACGTCTGGAGCGTGGCTAGCTATCTGTTAGCTTGTCTGTTAGACTTTCATACTTTCTTTGCAATGTTGTGTATTACAAATACAATGTATTTTTATTATTATTGTAATTATTTATCTCCCAGTCAAATAATCTGATGCTATACGTATGAATATTTCCTTTTGAGGCGCCATATTCCATCTTAAGGAGACATTTTGTGGAAGACCTACTGACCCACATTTCATCCACCGAACCTCCCTTCTTGTATTTGATTGGACGAGGGCCACCGGGCGTCTCCGGTGCCACCTGAGAAAGCTAGCATGCACACTTTCACCCCCCCGAGCCTGTCCTTCATCCGCTACTTTCTGTTGCGTGTGTGTCAGTGTAAGGCGTGTTGGTAATTAAAGTGTGCGTCTACCACCAGCTTGACCTCGGCAAAGACCATCTATAACCGCGTCTGCTCCGATAATTGGATTAGCCGAGCGCCACGCCGCCATAAGTGTATTGATCCTCTTGTTGCATTCACAGTGAGGCTGCGCCCTCGCCATAGGACCTCAATATGAATCCATTGGCAGAAGCGCTCAGATGCCCTTACCCCCCCATCACGCGTGGCGGAATCCACCCTTCCCCAGCACATGAATGAACGTAAAATGGCGTCACATGCGGGAAATAAGCAGAGGGTGTAATTAAATCAGGCCTCTGCTCACCAGGCCTGCGTACCGCACCAACTTTATTTATAAAGCACTTTAACAACAAACACACATGCTAATGTAAAAAAAAAAAAAAACACATGGCTTGCTTTTACCAACTCAGCAAAGCACCAATAGAATGTCAGCACACAGTATGTGTGGCATACGCAAGATTGAATACCTGAAATCCATAAGATATTACGATTCTGTCTTAGCAGGCACTTTCTGTGTTGGAACAACTTGCTTATCATCAGTAAAATATACTTAAGTATGTGATAGACTTCTTAATATAAGCATAAACTAGAACATGTCTTGACTTTTCTAAATGCTTACCTGCAGGGCTGTGATCTATTTGTGGCAGTTGGTGGTGGGTCTGGGTCTGAATTTGTATAATGGTTTCATTTAAGAGATGATATCTAGCAACTTCCATGGTTTTCTGGATAATAACCCAAATCACTTATGTTTGTACACAAATAACTATAAGATTGTACTGCAATTTTTTTTTGTCATGGTTATATTTGTCCAAACAAAGGTACCTTTAGTTGTAGCACGCATTAATATGAACAAGAACCAAAGTGGTTTAATGATGTTTTCCATGACTGCATAGCAACACTGATCCCTCCTGCTACATCTTCTTCTTCTTCGGCAGACCAGCAGTGTTATACTGTGTTTATGAGCGAGGGCGAACAGGTTTTTTGAATAAATGAATGTATGGTAGACACTGTATAATTTGACATTTGGGGTGCCTGATAATTACTGGTATTATAATTAATGCCCCCCCCCCATAATGTCAAGTAATATAGGGTTCATGAGGGACCTCATTCCGATACAATAACATGAAACATAGCTCAGATAACAGCCCGTACTGCGCAGGTGAGCAAATCAAGTGCTCCTTTTTCCGCCGTAACCTCCCCAGAGCCCGCTCGTTTCGGAGAAAGACAAAAAACGAGCACCCAAAAAGACCATCAGCCACTGGAAGTGACGGTGCCGTGGCGTTTAAAATGTGCAGAGACCTCCGTGGCGTCACAGCAGCTGCTCGGAGTGCGTGCCCGAATACAGTACACCATGCCGAGGCCACGCCAGGTGGCTCCTCCCCTCTATACTCCTGTTCTCCTGACCTCCGCAGCGGCACACCGGCTGCTTGGAGCATGTGACCAAACGTAGTGCACTTTTCTGGGACACGGCAGGTAGCTCCCTCCCCTCTATTCTCTGGTTCTCCTGTTAGTGCTAGTAGATGACATGATATTTGAGTTGGACAAATCCAAATTTTTTTGAGTCCTTCTTGCCGCCAGGTGTGCACCAACCACGATGAAATGTACATTTAAAAACGTTATCGTATGAGAAGCAGAACGTTATCATATTAAGAAAAACATTGTTTTATTATCATTTTAGGTACAGCGAATGCTCCAATTTGCTCCACATTCTCCACTTTGCTGCAGCGCTCCCCTTTCTCGCCGTCCTCGAAATGGGGCAGAAACACACAGCTGCCGCATCCGCTTTTAGATGCTACTTTTAAATTCAAGTCCTTGGCAAGGCTCTTATGTAAGCGGGTTTTTAAAAAGCAACATAGTGTTTCATATTTTATGGGCTGCGTCAGCTGGTGGGATTTCTCTCCGGCTGAGGAGTCGTGAATCTTCAAGTTTCCAACGTAAATCACCTCCCAAAAAAAACCTGATTCCACTCAACAGCTCAACTTGACGTTGTATCACACTGTTGCGTTTTCTTTTGTGGGCTCCAGCACGTCCACGACGAGTCAGCGGGTCGTGGAGCTAAAATTAAACCTACTGAAACATTCATCTGTTAGACCGTGTTTTTTTTTTTTTTGTAGAGTGACTCCATGGAAGCTGAAAGGCTGTTAGAATATTCAGCTGGATGAATTCCTGTCGACCTCCGGACGTTTTCTCTTGCCATTTGTGGCCCCTCTGCTTGCAAAAAGCCATTGCATGCTCCGTAAAACCAGGAAGTGGAACTTTATTCTTACCTTAACACATCAACAGCAACGCTCCATTCCAACTCCGTTTCCTGTATACTCGCCATTCCGTCCCTCCTCGGAACAACACTTCCTCATTCTCCGCCACACTACCCTGTGGTGCATTCACGGACACTCCAAACTCCAAACATCAACACTTTTTGATTCATTTCAAGCTGTTAATAAACATACATTATGTCAAATAAAATGCAGTTACAGTTGCTATATTTTAGTTTAGTTTAGTTGCAAATGAGGATTAATCGTGATTAATTAATTTGTAATATGTGATTATTGTGACTTAAAAATGCAATCTTTTGACATCCTTAGTAAAAATCAAAGAAAACAAGAAAGATTTTTGACTTAATGTAATTTTTTCAAGCTAATATTAATTTATTCATTCATCGCAGATGGTGCTGGAGCCTATCCCAGCTATCTTTGGGCGAGAGGCGGGGTACACCCTGGACTGGTGGCCAGCCAATCACAGGGCACATATAAGATGTTTATTGTGTTCATTGCACACATAGACAACAAAACTTGATTCATGACGTTATGATGAGTAGTATTTAAAAAATGGCGGCAACCCAAAAGTCCAAAGCGTGGCTCAGCGTGGTCTGCCGCCCGAAGGGTGCCAGTGTCCACGGGAAGGGTGGAGGACGCAACGGTGATGAGGGTGTCTGAGGCAGCGAGGAAAATCCCACACAAACGACGCCCTTTTTTTTTTTTTTTACAGTACGTCAAAGTAGAAAAGGAGCGCTTGGTTTGCTCATGCTAACCTACCTTCAGCACAACATTGCTAATCTCGGCTCATTGGAGCGACTCAAATTTAGGCGTTTACTTTCAGCTAAAATATCATTTTTATTAAAATTTGCCTTGAATGAATAACCTTGTGCATGCTACACGGCTCCATGGTGTTTGACTTCCTGCTTGGCGTGGCGTGTTCTGTTACATGGGAAAAAAAGGCATGTGGAGTTCTTATAAAATGCACTTCTGTCACCCTGTAGTCATTTGTACGGATTGAAACTGCACCAAACATGATCTCTTCTATTGTGCAGTTGCATCATCAAAAACCTAAAAGATGTGGAAATACGTCTTTGGGTTCGGGTTGAAAACGAAACTATCAACATGTCTTTGGTAGCGTATGACATAATATTTGTATATTTTTGGAATTATAACAATTTAAATATGAGGTCCTCTTTTTATGATGTTTCATCCCATTTAAGCACCGAATATCGGATAATAATTAAATTTTTTTCATTCATTCATTTTCTACCGCTTTTCCTCACGAGGGTCGCGGCGGGTGCTGGAGCCTATCCCAGCTGTCTTCGGGCGAGAGGCGGGGTACACCTTGGACTGGTTGCCAGCCAATCACAGGGCACATATAGACAAACAACCATTCACACTCACATTCATACCTATGGACAATTTGGAGTCGCCAATTAACCTAGCATGTTTTTGGAATGTGGGAGGAAACCGGAGTACCCGGAGAAAACCCACGCATGCACGGGGAGAACATGCAAACTCCACACAGAGATGGCCGAGGGTGGAATTGAACCCCGGTCTCCTAGCTGTGAGGTCTGCGCGCTAACCACTAGACCGTCGTGCCGCCCAATTTAATTCTTTTATCCGATAAAATGCATTCATTCGATGTTTTTCATCTTGTAAGCTGCTGAATTTAAAACAAAAGTCATCCTCAACAATAATTCTACTTTTCCGGGCTGTTAAACAAAGAAAGAAATATCTGTTTTCAGGTTCGATGCCTCGTTTGTGTAAAGGCTACAATGATTCTACTCCATCCTTGGGCCTCATCACGCCGTCCAATTAGAAAAGGAGCTCATGCAAGTCAACTCTCTTATTGACATAGTGCTGCCGTGCCAAGTAATTCACCTTTCAGCACTGAACTGCCAACCCTTGGCAATGAGCCCGAGGCAGCCATGAGTCAAGCAGTGGTCAAGGACGGACAGCCACGGGGGGGGGCGGGTGGGGGCTAAAACCATTATCCATCGTGAAGTGAGACAAAGGCCAGCGGGGGCGTCGCTACACTCCAGTGGCAACAGATAATAGCTCGCCAAGACCCGCCGGTGACCCACTTTTCAGCGGTGGTAGGCCACCGATACCCCAACGTGAGAGGCGGCTAACATCCGTATTGGTCTAGGGGGGAGGGGGCGGGGGTGTTGGAAGATAGGGAAGGTCGTGGGAAAGCGGCGTGTGCTTCAGTTCATCTTCATCTCATTTTCTTCTTCTTCCCCTTTTAATACTGGGAATATTTTAGCCAGCAAGGCACCAGATTTGATCAGTTACCAAACAGACCCTGAACGCCTCACGCTCAAGCAGTTCAACGTGGAAGAGTGTCGACATAAGCGGCTTCCACTGTAATAAGAAAAACTAGTGCTGGTATGGTATCAGTGCTATCAGTTTCTGCTTAGTGTCAGTGAAGGCATCGTTTCGGATGCTGCCAGATGGGCGCTTGGCTCCCTTTTAGGAATGCTGTGTCTTTTAATGGAAACCTAAATATTCATGTTGCAAAAATATGCTTTGGTAATGACTCAATTAGTTTCCATGATGCTCTAAAGTGCTCATTTATGATCATTTGGGGGTCATACTGGTAGCTGATTAGTATGGAAATGGCAGCGTTTTAGTATTGTGGACAAGCTCATACGGCCAAAAATGAAGCACGACTAGAGAATAACTGAAAGCAACAAAATAAATACGGTTTGAAAAATATATAAAATCACGCCAAGCCAGAATGGGGGCTCACAAGGTTTTTACTGAATCAGGACTCGTGGGTACTTGTCTCCGTTAACACGTTCACATACTCACCCCGATTCCATACATACCTGGAGACTTGAGATTTAGTGACTCACGGGTGCTTGACGAACACTCGAGTTAACATGACTTATGGGTACTCAACTAAGACTCGAGTTAAGGTTTCAGTGACTCACGGGTGCTTGACGAACACTCGAGTTAACATGACTTATGGGTACTCAACTAAGACTCGAGTTAAGGTTTCAGTGACTCACGGGTGCTTGACGAACACTGGAGTTAACGTGACTTACGAGTACTCCGCTTAGACTCGAATTAAGGTTTCAATGACTCATGGGTGCTTGACGAACACTTGAGTTAACGTGACTTACGGGTAAACCACTAAGACTCGAGTTAAGGTTTCAGTGACTCACGGGTGCTTGACGAACACTCGAGTTAACGTGACTTACGAGTACTCCGCTTAGACTCGAATTAAGGTTTCAATGACTCACGGGTGCTTGACGAACACTTGAGTTAACGTGACTTATGGGTAAACCACTAAGACTCGAGTTAAGGTTTCAGTGACTCACAGGTGCTTGACGAACACTCGAGTTAACGTGACTTACGGGTACTCAACTAAGACTCGAGTTAAGGTTTCAATGACTCACGGGTGCTTGACGAACACTCGAGTTAACATGACTTATGGGTACTCAACTAAGACTCGAGTTAAGGTTTCAGTGACTCACGGGTGCTTGACGAACACTTGAGTTAACGTGACTTACGGGTACTCAACTAAGACTCGAGTTAAGGTTTCAGTGACTCACGGGTGCTTGACGAACACTCGAGTTAACATGACTTATGGGTACTCAACTAAGACTCGAGTTAAGGTTTCAATGACTCACGGGTGCTTGACGAACACTGGAGTTAACGTGACTTACGAGTACTCCGCTTAGACTCGAATTAAGGTTTCAATGACTCACGGGTGCTTGACGAACACTTGAGTTAACGTGACTTACGGGTAAACCACTAAGACTCGAGTTAAGGTTTCAGTGACTCACAGGTGCTTGACGAACACTCGAGTTAACGTGACTTACGGGTACTCAACTAAGACTCGAGTTAAGGTTTCAGTGACTCACGGGTGCTTGACGAACACTCGAGTTAACATGACTTATGGGTACTCAACTAAGACTCGAGTTAAGGTTTCAATGACTCACGGGTGCTTGACGAACACTCGAGTTAACATGACTTATGGGTACTCAACTAAGACTCGAGTTAAGGTTTCAGTGACTCACGGGTGCTTGACGAACACTCAAGTTAACGTGACTTACGAGTACTCCGCTAAGACTCGAATTAAGGTTTCAATGACTCACGGGTGCTTGACGAACACTTGAGTTAACGTGACTTACGGGTAAACCACTAAGACTCGAGTTAAGGTTTCAGTGACTCACAGGTGCTTGACGAACACTCGAGTTAACGTGACTTACGGGTACTCAACTAAGACTCAAGTTAAGGTTTCAGTGACTCACGGCTGCTTGACGAACACTCGAGTTAACATAACTTATGGGTACTCAACTAAGACTCGAGTTAAGGTTTCAATGACTCACGGGTGCTTGACGAACACTCGAGTTAACATGACTTATGGGTACTCAACTAAGACTCGAGTTAAGGTTTCAATGACTCACGGGTGCTTCACGAACACTCGAGTTAACGTGACTTACGGGTACTCAACTAAGACTCGAGTTAAGGTTTCAGTGACTCACGGGTGCTTGACGAACACTCGAGTTAACGTGACTTACGAGTACTCCGCTAAGACTCGAATTAAGGTTTCAATGACTCACGGGTGCCTGACGAACACTCGAGTTAACGTGACTTACGGGTACTCAACTAAGACTCGAGTTAAGGTTTCAGTGACTCACGGGTGCTTGACGAACACTAGAGTTAACGTGACTTACGAGTACTCCGCTAAGACTCGAATTAAGGTTTCAATGACTCGCGGGTGCTTGACGAACACTTGAGTTAACGTGACTTACGGGTACTCAACTAAGGCTCGAGTTAAGGTTTCAATGACTCACGGGTGCTTGATGAACACTCGAGTTAACGTGACTTACGGGTACTCAACTAAGACTCGAGTTAAGGTTTCAGTGACTCACGGGTGCTTGATGAACACTCGAGTTAACATGACTTACGGGTACTCAACTAAGACTCAAGTTAAGGTTTCAATGACTCACGGGTGCTTGACGAACACTCGAGTTAACGTGACTTACGGGTACTCAACTAAGACTGGAGTTTAGATTTGAGTGACTCACACGTTCCAGACGAAGATTCAAGTATCACTGACACACCGGTGCTCAACAAAGACTCAAGTTTCACTGACTCCCAAGTACACATTTAATTGACCCAGATATTTATGTATATGTATCTTCTATATTGGCAAGATCCGATACTAGCAAGAGTACTCGATCAACTCTGCTTTTTCTCCTGAACTACTTTGATACCCCAAAATTCCCTCTAAAATTGGCAGTCAATTGAAATCATGGAAGACGCGCAATTCGCTTAGCACGTGAGCACGTCGCTGCACATTTCTTCAGGCCTCAGGTATAAACCTTTGAAAGTTAATAAGGTATCGTATAGGAAAGGTTGCCGACCCCTGCCCTAGACCATGATGTTGAACAATCTTTGTTCTCAGGTCAATCAATAAAACAACAAGGGTGCCCAAATTTAAATAAAGTTCATTTGACTTCTCATACAGGCTGCACAGTGGTCGAGTAGACCTCACAGTTAGGAGACCAGGGTTCAATTCCACCCTCGGCCATCTCTGTGTGGAGTTTTCATGTTCTCCCTGTGCATGCGTGGGTTTTCTCCAGGTACTCCGGTTTCCTCCCACATTCCAAAAACATGCTAGTTGCTAATTGTCCATAGGTATGAATGTGAGTGTGAATGGTTGTTTGTCTATATGTGCCCTGTGATTGGGTGGCCACCAGTCCAGGGTGTACCCCGCCTCTCGCCCAAAGACAGGTGGGATAGGCTCCAGCACCCCCCGCGACTTTCGTCGGTAGAAAATGAATGAATGAGTCACATGTGTGCATGTTCATTCATTCAGCCAATCACAGGGCACATATAGACAAACAACCATTCACACTCACATTCATACCTATGGACAATTTGGAGTCGCTAATTAGCCTAGCATGTTTTTGTAATGTGGGAGGAAACCGGAGTACCCGGAGAAAACAAACTCCACACAGAGAGATGGCCGAGGGTGGAATTGAACCCTGGTCTCCTAGCTGTGAGCTCTGCGCGCTAACCACTCGACCGCCGTGCCGCCCGCATGTGACTCGTATCTACAGATTTTTGTAAGTTTTAGGTTCAAATTGAATCCCGATGGAGCAGAATCGATCCTTTAAGTCAAACCTTGCTCAAGGACGACGGCACGCGGCGAGTTTACTGCCTCGACTATCCTGTCCGGGTCATGAATGCACCACAGGATATCCCAGCCAATCCTTAGAGAGAAAGTAAACATAATTACAGGTCGGAATAGCAACCCTGAACAGCAAGACACGTCTTTTGTTTAGTGCTGCAGTGTTTTCTGTTTTTCTTCTCTCCTGAGGTCTGCAGGGTATAGCAGCCAACAGCATATCATGCACCATCGTGACTTGTTGCGTATGTTTTGAATAAAACTGTTGCATAGTGTATTATTATTATTATTGTTGGTATTATTCTTATGATTAGAATCATTGGTGCTGCAGTTTTTGGCTCACATGTAAAAGAATGCATTCATGTCTACAGTCGACACTAAACACTGGCTTAGTGTTGTATGTACACATTCTTTTGTCTCCTTCCTGCCGCCATTCTTCAGACGGTCCAGCGGTCAGACGCACGCACACAACACCCACGAGGGAATAGTCACAGTTGTGGTGGTTGTAGAGTTGATTTGAGGACCGTCGGGAGTCTCGCAGCCTTTAATTTGATTTTTGTTCTCGAGGCCACGCTGTTATTTTCGTCCGCTTCATGTTCATTTCTTGCCTCCACTTTGCCGCCTGTGCACTCTCCGTTTTCTGCATGTCTGTCACACTGTACGCATCGCATAAGTCACGCATTCCGCCATCCACGTCACATTTGAATTCCGTCGGAGTGAGTGGATGCTGACTCCATGCCGTGTTTCCATCAGCCTTTTCCAGCTTCCCATGGAATCCCTCAACTTCAGTGTGTCACTTTGTGGCTTTTCCGCCGCATGCAAGACATTCTTGCAATACTTTCAATGTTGCCTTCAAACTTGCCTGGAAAGTGATTACAGTTTGGATAAAGCACTTTAAGACCGACGCTGTTTTATCACATTAAGTAGCAGATGGTTAAAAATGATCATTATTCAGGCACACTACTTCAAAAAAATCTCCAAACGGGGAGAAAGGGTAAAGGGGACGTGAAAGGGTAGTGACAATAAATTAGTAAAACAAGACAACAAACAAGAAAACAAGCGCGCAAACAGAAAAAGGTACAAATAAGTTGATTAAGAGTATGTACATTCAAGTGTGTAAAAGACTCATATGTACACTTATAAACATCCATATATACAAGACGCTAAATAGCTAACGGTAGAAAAAGTGTTTAATTTAATTTAATTTAATTTAATTTAATTTAATTTAATTTAATTTAATTTAATTTAATTTAATTTAATTTAATTTAATTTAATTTAATTTACAATTGTAATAATAACAATGTGGATTTATATTGCACTTTTCATACGTGGAGTGTGCTATTTATTTTTATTTTATTATTTTAAATGTAAAATAATATTTTTGTATTGCTATTTTATTAGTTATTTTTGTTATAATTGAAAAAATGAAAATGTGTATTATATCTTAGAGTTTTTTTATATATATTTAATGTGGTTTAAAAAAATAAAAATCAAAATACCAAACAAATGTATGTTGGTGGTGCATGTTTTTTATTAGTACTCTATTGCATCACATAATTACATACATAGTATAATATAATATAGTATTATAGTCATATTAATAGGATAATATTCCCCTTACTAATTTATGACTTTTTGCATGTTTGTTACACTAAAATGTTTCAGATTATCAAACAAATGTCCATGACAACACCACTGATTGCAAAATGCAGTTAAAAAAATATATATTATTAAGGGAGAAAAAAATACAAAGGTACATAGTAGTGTATGAAAAAGCTAATAATTGCTGCAACAACTGCAATCAAGCGTTTGTGATAACTTTCAGGTCCCGAAGCAGCAAAACAGCCCCATCGCACCACACTACCACCACCATATTTTACTGTTTGATGCTCCTTTTCTGAAATGCGGCGTTATATTAGTATAGTATATAGTATTTTCCCAAAGTTCTTGGTGATCATCAGGGTGTTTTCTGGCAAAATTGGTTTATGTTGTGGGGCCTTTTGTGACCTCATGGATGAGTCGTCGCTGCGCTCTTGGGGTCATTTTGGTTGGCTGGAAGACGCAGTGAAGCAAGATGTATAGTTCCTTAAACACAAGTCCACACATTTCAAATGTCAACAAGTCGTAATTTCAGTTGAAAATGACAATAAGAAAGACATTATCACAGCCTGGGTACACAGATATGTCAACTTGTGCAACTGTAACAAAGCAAGCGTGCCAGAAGAGGCTAAAAATATTCATTTCAGCCGCATGCTCTTGTGTATCTTGTTTGTTTACCTTTGTGCGTACGCTTGTGTTAGCAATTCAGGCGCTCAGCGTTTGCCTTTGGGTCGTATGAACGTGTGATTCCGGCTTAAACGTGTTTGCCTCTCACAATGAACATTGACACCAGCGGGAAGAAAAATACAAATACAGAAGCCTCACTTTCACTGTCACTCATATTTATCACCCATAATGCTTATTTTGCAGCTACTTTATGATATTATCTGGGCATTTGTAAAGCTTGGCTGAAGAATGACAATATTTGCAGGTTTTTTTTTTAGAAAGATAGTATTCTACTTCATTATTTTGTGGACAATTTAATTAAATTTAAGTTTTTATTATATATATGCAGTTTAAAATGGTGGATCACGCATTTTTTTTTACTTTAGTAAAAATTACTTTAAAATTAATTAAATTAATTAACTAATTAAAATTAATTTTAAAAAATGACTACTTGACTACTTAATTACGATATTTTTAAGTTTTGAAGTTTAAGTAATTAAAAAAATTACTATAAAATTTTGTTTTAACTTTAATGTGCTTAATGTTAGTATTAGATTTTACGTTATTTTTTTAATGTTTTTTATTTTAGAAAAATTATTACATAAAATATATATATATACGTACATTTAATTTATGTGCTTAATTTTGGTATTGTCTGCCAAGCGAAAAACAGTGAATACTGCAAATTTTCTGATAATTTTTTTTTTTAAATATACAATTTTTTTTATTATTGTTTTTTTAATTACTGTTTAATTTTTTTATCTCAGAAAATAAGCACATTTTTGCTGCAGAAAACTGTAGAAAACGCATTCACCACAATTTGGTAATAATTTATACATGATAATACAGATAAAATGCACAGTATAAATAAAAAAAAATGCAATGTCTTAGGCATCGTTTGGCATCAAATGTTTTTTCCTCAAGCATTGAGATTTCGAACTTTAGAGTTTCATCCACTTTTATTGGTGTGTTGGCACGGAAAAAAACACCAAAGTCATGTAAAAAGCGTTAGTATAGGCCAAAAAAGGAATCTCTATCAATGTTTGAGGTGTTTCTGCTTCTGTTTTTCCTGCCATTACATAGCTAAATCATGTTTTTGACTGTGTAGGCTATTCTCAGTTTGTTCCCTTGAGTTGTTCCCAGCCGGCCACACACACACACACACACACACACACACACACGGAGGTTAGACAGGTCTGATTCATTGTCACACATACGCCTCACAGGCATGATGACTACTTTGTTCTTCCACACTCTTCCTCCTCTTTAAGCTGTCTGTCGCGCCATGTGGTATTTTCATGTCTGTGTGTGTGTGTGTGTGTGTGTGTGTGTATGTGTGAGCACTTGTATTTCTGTCTTTGTGTTGCACAACTCGTGGTACCTAACCGTTCGGCGACATCTTTTCTCTTTGAGGATATTTTGTCCCGTCTGTACAGCAAAAATGCCAAAATAAGGAAACGTCCTTTCACCCCCTTTGACTTAGTGTGTGTATGTGTTGTATTTGTATTATTCTGCTTTTCCTTGTTACTGACCTATAAATGTTGCAATGTTGTATTCTCGTGTTGAACGATGCCAACACGTCAGATAATGAAGTTTGTGTAATTGGAAGTGAGCCCTGAAAGAAGTTTGGGATGGCTCTGCATGCTGTGTTTTACACAGTTTTTTTTAACACAGAGTTCTACTGATGTCGCTGCAACCCTTACTTCCTTATATGGGCATGCCCAGATGTGTACTGGCTACCAGGATTTTTTTTTCAGTGTGAGACAAAGATACTTTTGTTCAGATTGAATTGGTTGGAGTTTCTGTTTCCTGACCAGCAAGAGAAAAATATGCTAATCCATCAACGGCACTTCACACGGGACTGTTTTTTTTTGGGCCAATAAGAAGCTGCCAAATTGTTGCTGAGGTCTGACGCTTTTCCAATGTTACTTGGCCGTGTAGAAGAGTCAAAAGAGCAGGCTGCAAATAACAATTAATCACTGCCGTAACTGTGTTTATTTTGTGTAATCGGACAAAAGGGTTTCGGCAGCAGTCCAGAAGTCCTCGGGAGTGCTTGGGAGTGGAGCTCAGTAGGAAGTGTACCTGGGGGGTGGAGCAAATTACACAGGCTGTTTGTACAGGAGAAAGGAAATCCATGGAAACACTGCAGGAATAGGTGCAGATTCTGGAAGAAGTAGAAAGCTTTCTGTCCTGGTTATTGTGTGTAGGCGCTCTATAAGAGTCCACAACTCAATACAAAGGACCGAAAAATGAGCATAGTAGGTCCCCTTAAAAAGAATTACGCACGATAACCAGCATAGAAAGCTTTCTAGTTCTTCCAGAATCTGCACCTATTCCTTCTTCTAGCTTTAGCATTTTAGCGTTCTACAACATCGTTTTTTTTTTTTGCGGGACTACCCAAAACTCAGGTAGAGCCACTAATTATGGTGGGAAAAGGCTGTTAGCAACCCCCCTCCCTGTATGCACACAATATAATGCTACACAGACAACAGCTTTCCTCCATTATTTACACAAAATAAACACAGGACACGGAAAAACTGTTACTTATTGTTACCAAGTAACTCTGGAAAGGTGTCAGACTTCAGCAAGTTTGTTGGCTATTTTTATTTATATTTTATCCATCCATCCATCCGACATTTTAATAGGTATAAACACAAAGACTAAGCTCTATTATGTTAGCATGCTAACATGTTATGTTAGCATGTTAACTTTGCTAGCATAGTAATATTACCATGGTAGCTTTTTGTCTATTTTCAAATCTTAAATAGACAGTGTTTTCATTTTAGGTGTTAGCATGGTAACAGCAAATCAGCCTTTTTAACCACTTCCATTGGTATAAATTTACGTGGACAGTTAGTGTTATCATACTCGCTGTTAGCATGCTAACAGTTAGCATGCTTGCATTACTATACTAATGTTAGCATTTTAGTTATTTAGTCAGGTTTTACCTTGTAGACACTTAATGCTATCATGCTACATTTATAGGTCAGAAAAGTGAAAAAAGCATAATAGGTCCTCTTTAAATTTGTGTGGAACAACCCGCGGTACCCCACCGTTTGGGGACCTCTGGTGACATTTTTGGAGTGTGGTATTTGTCCGTCACATATATTCTGCGCTTTTAGTCAGCAGACCACAAACGGATATTTTATCCATCCATCCATCCGACATTTTAATAGGTATAAACACAAAGACTAAGCTCTATTATGTTAGCATGCTAGCAAAGTTAACATGTTAGCATGTTAACTTTGCTAGCATGGTAATATTACCATGGTAGCTTTTTTTGTATATTTTCAAATCTTAAATAGACAGTGTTTTCATTTAGGTGTTAGCATGCTAACAGCAAATCAGCCTTTTTAACCACTTCCATTGGTTTAAATTTACGTGGACAGTTTGTGTTATCATACTCGCTGTTAGCATGCTTGCATTAACATGCTAATGTTAGCATTTTAGTTATTCAGTCAGGTTTTACCTTGTAGACACTTAATGCTATCATGCTACATTTATAGGTCAGAAAAGTGAAAAAAGCATTGTGGGTTGTTGTGGAACAACCCGGCGGTACCCCACCGTTTGGGGACCTCTGGTGACATTTTGGATTGAGAAATTGCCAGGATGAGGTCCCTTCACCATATTTGACTATGAGTGTGGGTGTTTGCATGTTTGTCTTTACGTTTTTTGTATTCTTATGTTTATTTGGCACCCGTCTGGTCTTTCCTCTTTGAGGACGATTTGTGTTCCCAGCCCTGCCCCGAGTACAAGCATGTAGTACTTTGTAGTACTGCGGCTGTCTCTGCACATCTGTTTAGTGGTGGAGAACAGTGTGCAGAGTCGCTGTGCACCATTTCCACAAGAAGCCGCCCCACCCCCCACCTGCTCTACGGTCCCCAGTCACCACACACACATGCTAAGATTCAGCCCCTTTGTGTGAATGGCTCAAAGAAGCCCGAGGGTCCTTCCCCTCTCTGCGCAACATAACGGATCCATACTGTCCGTGTGTTCGATTTTATTTTCAGTCCTTAAGGAGGGCCCGTCTCTCGGTTTCTTCTTAACGGCCTTTGGTCAGGCAGCAGGCATTTTAGTCCGGCTCCAGAGTTCTAATGACACGTTTGACGTCGTGCCTGATGCCATTTTCAGGGCAATTTCCTCCTCCGCAAACAACAAGCCGGTTTCAGTGTATTGGCTGTGCGTAAACATTTCTTTTAAATGGTCACGTTAAATGGTTGACTATTTCACAGAGATTTATAGCACCGTTGAAACCCCATTAAAGCTGCCATGCTTTGACGCGCCAGTCAGGCGGTCGGCCTTTGGGTGGCAGATTCAAATATCAAGTCACAAAAGTGTGGGTACATAGTCTGTATGTACACACTATGTTGACATGGCATTTTATGCTTAATAGACAATGAGGATCGTACCATAGTTTGATATCAAGGGGGTGAACATAAACAAAAAAACAACAACAAAAAGTGGAATGTGGTATTTGATTTGTTGATTTCATTATCGGTCTATCGGTCTATCGGTCTATCTGTCTATCTGTCTATCTGTCTATCTGTCTATCTGTCTATCTGTCTATCTGTCTATCTGTCTATCTGTCTATCGGTCTATCGGTCTATCGGTCTATCGGTCTATCGGTCTATCGGTCTATCGGTCTATCGGTCTATCTGTCTATCTGTCTATCTGTCTATCTGTCTATCTGTCTATCTGTCTATCTGTCTATCTGTCTATCTGTCTATCTGTCTATCTGTCTATCTGTCTATCTGTCTATCTGTCTATCTGTCTATCTGTCTATCTGTCTATCTGTCTATCTGTCTATCTGTCTATCTGTCTATCTGTCTATCTGTCTATCGGTCTATCGGTCTATCGGTCTATCGGTCTATCGGTCTATCGGTCTATCGGTCTATCGGTCTATCGGTCTATCGGTCTATCGGTCTATCGGTCTATCGGTCTATCGGTCTATCGGTCTATCGGCCTATCGGCCTATCGGCCTATCGGCCTATCCGACATTTTAATAGGTATAAACACAAAGACTAAGCTCTATTATGTTAGTATGCTAACATGTTATGTTAGCATGTTAACTTTGCTAGCATGGTGATATTACCATGGTAGCTTTTTTTTTATTTTTTTTTCTATTTAAGATTTGAAAATAGACAGTGTTTTTATTTTAGGTGTTAGCATGCTAACAGCAAATCAGCCTTTTTAACCACTTCCATTGGTATACATTTACGTGGATAGTTAGTGTTATCATACTTGGTGGTAGCATGCTAACAGTTAGCATGTTTGCATTAACATGCTAATATTAGCATTTTAGTTTAGTTTAGTTTAGTCAGGTTTTGCCTTGTAGGCACATAATGCTATCATGCTAGGTTTTAGCATCCAAACAGTCAGCATGCTAGCTACAGCGCGCCAGCGTTGGGGTGTGGGATTTGCCGGCAAATGCAGTTCAGTGTCATCATCGCTACCATTCACATGCAGTGGGTCCCAAAGTTTCTCTTTATTGTCCTCAGATACTTATTACTGCCACCTGCTGGTCAGGAGGATAATTATCAGCTGCTGTGAAACTAGTATTCGCCTCAGCTTTGTGTGTGTTTTTTCCCTCCTCTATCTGACACATTGGATACTACAGGCGCTCTCTAAAAGCACTCACGCGCTTAAATGCTCGCCTCGCGTATTTAAATGGCAGCCGTGGGCGTACATCCTCGCATCCTATATGAGCGCTGCCGTACCCTCACCTGCTGGTGGTGTCAGGTTACGTAAGCATGCTAATAAAGTAGCGGGCCGTGTAAATGGCACGGCGGCGAACCTGACAGAAAAACAATGCCAGGAGCCACCAGAGTGCAGAGGCAGCCTGAGGATGAGATGTTTGACAAAAGCAGGTTGAAAAGATGTCCTCCAGCTAACATCAGCTAACGTGTGTGTGTGTGTGTGTGTGTGAGGTCTGCTATCAAGCATGCTGCATGTTTGAGGAGGCTTTTAGCTCGTCAAAGTGCTTAGCTCAGGTAATTGACGCCAGGATGCTTCAAACTGGCAGACAGTCAGACTGGCACAGTGCCAGCAGGATTGCTGGTGGTATTGTTTGTTTCAATCATACTCTACTAAGCCCTTACAAATACCCATTATAACACACTATGATGGGACTGGCTCTGTGAATGTAGCACTGTAACTCTGCTTCTTAGCACACCTCATACACACGAGTCTGCTAGGAAATAAGAAGACGTAACAGGAGGGAAGTTATATCACACACCTTATGTTTTTTTTAAATATGAATGATTTCAGGATAAATGATATCAGACACTGATATTCTTTCTAAAAACAATAAGTTAATGATTTCAGGATAAACGATATCAGACACTGTGGTATTCATGAAATAATGATGAAGGAATAATTTCAGGATAAATGAAACCAAGCACTGTGGTATTCATGAAATTATAATAAATGAGGATAAACGATATCAGACACTGTTGTATTCGGGGAAAAAAATAATGTATTAATTAATTCAGGATAAATATCTGGCACTGTGGTATTTATGAAATAAGAAATTAATGAATTCAGGCCAAACGATATCAGACACTGTTGTATTCATGAAATCATAAAGAATGAATTCAGAATTTGCAGATGATATCAGACACAGGGATATTCATGAAATATTGAATGATTTCAGGATAAACGATATCAGACACTGTGGTATCAATTAAGTATCATGGTTGATTCCATGGTTAAATGATATCAGACTCTGGCATCTATCAAATACAATAAATTAATGAATTCAGGATAAATCATATTTGGCACGATGGTATTCATGAAATCATAATGAAGGAATAATTTCAGACAACAGTTTGTTGTGCATGCAGCAAAGCCCTCGGAGAAAGAGACATCAAGTGTATCCATTCCGGGCTGACGTAGGCTATTCTCGTACCGTTTTACTCATTAGCGTGAATAAAAGTCTGCCTTTTAGCCCGCCGTGCTACCTAACTGGAAAAGAAACCACTCTTGTTGCCTCCGGTAACCCCCGGCAACAGTTCCCCTGGAGACAAAGCTCTACGGCCTGTTTAGCAAATTCCTAATTCGTGTCCCCCGTGAACGGTGGCGGGCATAAAGCGCCAGCAGTTTATGGCCCTCAGCGCCGATGATGCGGCGCCTTGTGTTTGACCAGAGATTAAGCAGATTGGAACCCCTTTGTGCTGCCTCGCCTGTTTAGACCCGATAAGTGTCCCACTGGAGGCCTTTGCGGCTCAGCTGGGAGCTTTGAGGACGGGGACAGGACTTGACTTTTTGGACTTGGAATGAAATGCTGGTTAGCCTGCAGTATTAGCTACTAATGTCCTATTTCAACTTTGGACAGAAACTTCAACATAAGAATTTAATTCATCACGCAGCACCTAATAGTTTTTTTTTTAAACAGAACCACAGTGTGACCCTTGAATCTGCAGACGTCGGTGCCTGTTCTTGTCTTCCCAAGAATCTTTGACAGGCGACTGGATGAAAGAAATAATCGTCATTTGCCGCCTTTGGCATCCTGGTGTGTCAGGAAATACTGCATCAGTCTGATGATGTAAGACTCTTATTGAAAATATAATGCAATTGTCAGACCCTAATTAGATTGAGGACTCTAAAAAAAGGCGGAAATAAAATGGTTATCTCTTGTCAGACAGTCTCTGTGGCAGCACACTGGTAGACGGCTCATGTCAACAGAAACCAGAAGATTTGTTACCGTTACCTGCGCTACGACACTCATGGGATGAAATGTTGGATGATGTTGTGCGTCCCGTCCCGGCGGTGCAAGCAGGGGAGTCACACCTCCCCACAGTGCGGGTTGTGGAGTTAAAGCAGTGGTACCCAAAGTGCAGCCCCGGGGACCATTTCCATAAATAATGGCAAAATCAGCAGTAGTTTTACAAGAATTATATTCAATTAAATTCATTTTTAAATTACATAATATAAAAAGATATTTTACGAGAATAACATCGTAATACACTATTATGAGGAAAAATTTCTTCATTTTAGGAACATAAAAGTAATTTTATTATGAGAAATGAACAAGTTTTTTTTTTAATTAGGTTGCGGAAAAAGTATAAAGAATAAAGCCAAAATATTATGGGAATAAAGTCATTATTAAGAAGAAAATTTACAAGAGGAAAAAAACACAGAATCTAAAAAATATAAGAAAAAAATGTCCTTTTATGAGAATAAATGTGCTATATTATAAGGAAAGATAATGAATTTTTTGGGAAATATAAAAGACTAATTGTAATGTTCATTTTAAGTCATAATATTATGAGAGACAAACCAAACAAAATAAAGTTGTAATTTTTGGAAAATGAGGGTATTAAAAAATGATTTAATATTACAAGAAACAAGAAATCCAAACATTTTTCAAAAGAAAGTTGAAATATTGAAAAAAAAATTTAAAATAGTAAAACCAAGATTGATGCTTTATTTCATCTATAGGTTGCGGGAAAAAGTATAAAGAATAAAGCCAAAATATTATGGGAATAAAGTCATTATTAAGAAGAAAATTTACAAGAGGAAAAAAACACAGAATCTAAAAAATATAAGAAAAAAATGTCCTTTTATGAGAATAAATGTGCAATATTATGAGGAAAGATAATGATTTTTTTTGGGAAATATTAAAGACTAATTGTAATGTCCATTTTAAGTCATAATATTATGAGAGACAAACCAAACAAAATAAAGTTGTAATTTTTGGAAAATGAGGGTATTAAAAAATGATTTAATATTACAAGAAACAAGAAATCAAAACATTTTTCAAAAGAAAGTTGAAATATTGAAACAATTTTTTAAAAGAGTAAAAACCAAGATTGATGCTTTATTTCATCTATAGGTTGCGGGAAAAAGTATAAAGAATAAAGCCAAAATATTATGGGAATAAAGTCATTATTAAGAAGAACATTTACAAGAAAGTTTTGAAAAAAAAAATCTAAGAAATCCAAACATTTTTCAAAAGAAAGTTGAAATATTATTTTTTTTTTAAAAAAGAGTAAAAACCAAGTTTGATGTTTTATTTCATCTATAGGTTGCGGAAAAAGTATAAAGAATAAAGCCAAAATATTATGGGAATAAAGTCATTGTTAAGAAGAAAATTTACAAGAAAGTTTTGAAAAAAAAAATCACAGAATCTAAAAAATATAAGAAAAAATGCCCTTTTATGAGAATAAATGTGCAATATTATGAGGAAAGAATATTTTTTTTTTTAAATATTAAGGACTAATTAAAATGTTCATTTTAATTCATAATATTATGAGAGACAGACCAAACAAAATAAAGTTGTAATTTTTTGGAAAATAAGGGAATTAAAAATGATTTAATATTACAACAAGAAATCCAAACATTTTTCCAAAGAAAGTTGAAATATTAAAAAAAAAAAAAAGAGTAAAAACTAAGGTTGATGCTTTATTTCATCTATAGGTTGCGGAAAAAGTATAATGAATAAAGCCAAAATATTATGGGAATAAAGTCATTATTAAGAAGAACATTTACAAGAAAGTTTTGAAGAAAAAAAATCACAGAATCTAAAAAAATAAGAAAAAAATGAGAGACAAACTAAAGAGAGACAAACTAAACAAAATAAAGTTGTAATTTTTGGAAAATAAGGGTATTAAAAATGATTTACTATTACAACAAGAAATCCAAAAAATTTTCAAAAGAAAGTTGAAATACAATTTTTTTTTAAAAAGAATAAAAACCAAGGTTGATGCTTTATCATCTATAGCACAGCTTTTTCCTGAAAGATATGTACAGTAACATTTTCGCATATCAACAGGTTCATTCATTCATTCATTCATTTTCTACTGCTTATCCTCACAAGGGTCACGGGGGTGCTGGAGCCTATCCCAGCTGTCTTCGGGCGAGAGGCAGGGTACACCCTGGACTGGTGGCCAGCCAATCACAGGGCACATATAGACAAACAACCATTCACACTCACATTCATACCTATGGACAATTTGGAGTCGCCAATTAACCTAGCATGTTTTTGGAATGTGGGAGGAAACCGGAGTACCCGGAGAAAGGTGGAAGTGAACTCGGGTGGAATTGAACTCGGGTCTCCTACCTGTGTGGCCTGCACGCCAACCACTTGAACACCGTGCAGTGAGCTTAGCAAGTTGGTTGTGTATTGATTGAAGCGGCGATGCTGTTTGGGGATCGGATTACAGCGTCCTCTCATGAAGGCACCAAGCATGAAATCACCAAAAAGAAAAAAAAAACATGTGACCTTTGTCTCTCACCCTCCAGTGTGTTAACCTCTAACCTTTGAACTTTGCTCCGCTTTGGGTCTCCATAGCCTCCGGCATCAGATGCATGAAATCCTGCTGTGAGAGTCACAATATTAGGGGTATATAAAAAGCTTAGTTTTACGATCCCTCACTAAAAATCATGTGTTAGCTAAAAAATATCTACCCAAAAATCCAATCAGGTTTTTCTCATTCCAAAATGTAAAACAATGTTCATAGCCTTCAGCAGGCTGCTTTCAATCGGCTCTTTTCGACTGAGAATTATCCCCACACTTACGGCATCATCAAAGATAACGTAAACGCGGAAACATGCAATTAGCCTCACGGCCAGATCCATCCATCCTATTTTAAGCCAGCATCAAACCCACACATGACTTTGAGGGCATTCTTGCATCCAGCCGTGGAGATTGAAGTGCCAGATTCAGTGGAGCTAAATTAATGAGGCCGGACGCCACCCTCGCAGCATCGCGCTCCGTCGCCACGCCGATCATAATGCATTAATGAGGGAGGACCTCAAAATGCATCCACACTGTTTTTTGAATGCAGACTTGGACCCCCCCAAAAAGAAATCAGGCTGATGCAATACATAGCACGAGATTGGTGGACTAACAAGAAGCTGACTTCCATTTATTTCTTTATTTTGTCGATTTGTCCTAAATTTTACGAGGCTTGGGCCAAGGAAAACCGATTCCACGTAAAGTTAGGGTTAGGATCAGGGTTGGATTTAGGGTTAGAACAAGATTAGAGTTGGATAGCTGTCTGCGTCAGTCCGGTCCGATCCTTTGTTCATCAGTTCTGGTCGTGACCGAAAGGACACATTGGGTGGCTAAGTTTCTTGGAATGCGTTAGAATCCCTGTCATCCGAACCTGTGTTCTTTTGCATTGAGAGGAGCCGATAAGGTTGTGTTCAGGGCACATCTATGCAGTCGGAGGCCTTGGGAAGACCCGGGAATCATTGGGAGAGACTACAGTATGTCTCAAAACTGGCTTGGGGAGGGACTCGGCATCCAAGGCAGCCGGAGGGAGGGAAGTCCGCTTCTCGTATATTGCGACGCATGACTTAGCATGAATTAGCATGAATTAGCAGACGGAGCTTAGATGGATGGATGCAGTCCGGACTAAGGTCTATAGCGTGGGTCACCAATACACCGATCACAATCAACCAGTCAATCTTTGGGACTTTGATTGTAAAAATATTCAAAAAATAAATATACAGGGTCAGGCAAAATGATCTGTCACATTTGTAGGTTAAATAAAAGGCAAATAAAGTAAAGTTTATTTTCAAAAAGTACATATAATGCCATTCGGAGGCTGCACGGTGGTCCAGTGGTTAGCGCACAGACCTCACAGTTCAATTCCACCCTCAGCCATCTCTGTGTGGAGTTTGCATGTTCTCCCCGTGCATGCGTGGGTTTTCTCCGGGTACTCCGGTTTCCTCCCACATTCCAAAAACATGCTAGGTTAATTGGCCACTCCAAATTGTCCATAGGTATGAATGTGAGTGTGAATGGTTGTTTGTCTATATGTGCCCTGTGATTGGCTGGCCACCAGTCCAGGGTGTACCCCGCCTCTCGCTTGAAGACAGCTGGGATAGGCTCCAGCACCCCCCATGACCCTCGTGAGGATAAGCGGTAGAAAATGAATGAATGAATTAATACATTTCTGCATAGACAAGAAATACATGTTTTTGTGTTTTCTGTAACTAATCTTTTAGCAAGATGACTCAAAAGTGTAACTTACTTTGCTTTTCACTATCTATAATATTTATATTATATATATTGTATATTTCAGATATACAATATCAATTTAATATCATTTGAGCATATGATTGAACCAGTCATGATGTGCTATATATATCACTATATTGACACTTACTATGGTACCCATTATGTCATTGGATGCTCATATCACCTCCTACTTTGGTACGTGACAAAAAATAAAAAAATCATTACTTGAGGAAAGCAGGAAGTGAACAAATGTAACAGTTACTGATTGTAAAAGTACCAGATGGAGGGGTAGGATTTAATAAGCTTTGCTTCTTCCTACTCCTTTTGGACATGTGGAACTGGGAACTGATTATGTGATGCATTCAATTGTAATCTGATCAAATGAAATAAAACCATTACCATGATTTTAAAAATGTTTACAATGTAATGCATACATTAAAATAAAAAAGCTGTTTATATGGCGGTAAAGTAAGTTTGTAAATACTGCATCATTTAGTACATTTTAATAAATATTTGAGTTTAATTTGCAAGATATATCAGTAATATATATTTATATCATATCAATACTTTTAGTTTTTATTACAGCAAAACAATATTGTTTGCTTCGTGTTTTTCCATAGTGTTTAATAGTGTCTGATGTAAAATTAACAACAATTTTCTGCAAATATTACATGAATAAAACGTGAAATAACAAAATACCCATGTTGATTTAACAAGTTTGACAAGATTCAAGTGTATGATTTCGGTAAATTGTCACAGTTTTAAACTGTTTAGCGTGTAAGACTGTTTAGTATGTTTCTACTGTCATTTTTACAGAATTATTCTGGCAACCACAGCTACCAGTTTTTTTTCCGTTAAAACTACAGATTTTTTTTTACAGTCCAGGGTGTACCCCGTCTCTCGCCCAAAGACAGCTGGGATAGGCTCCAGCCCCCCCCTCCCACCCCCACCCCGTTGTGTTGCAGTTACAGATCGGTTTGTTTTGATAAACGTGTCCACAATGATAGCGCCATGCTCACCATTATACGTACTTCCAAAATAAAAACACTTTTTTGTTTCTTTACTTTATTTGCCTTTTATTTAACCTACATATGTGTCAGATCATTTTGCCTGACCCTGTATAATGAAATCAGTGCCCTTCCCTCCTTTTTAGAGTGACCAACAGGCACGCATTTTGACCACTGAACACGCCCATATGGCTCGCCGCTCTCCAGGCACGCCACCCGCAAAACCTGGCCGTCGGTACCAGCACATGTCACACCGGCTCTCCTCATCTCTCCCCGCAAGCAACAGACATCGGGCGAGCAGAGAACAGGGTTTGAAAGAGAGAGAGTGAGAGAGCGCAGCTGTGTGCCGTTGCACACAACCGCAATTATTGCACACTAATATGCTTTACAAACATTTATTCAACACAAATTATTTTTTTCCCTTGAGTTTAATTTCTGTGCTCAAAATCTGCCTTTAAAGGGGATACAATCCTCATGTGGAACGAACATATATTTTTTTTTTATCCTTTTCTGTGCTTTCTAGCATGAGAAAACGATTTAATATGACTTAGCTAACAATGAACGTCATAGGAAATATGTACATGACGCTAAAGCCCTGACAAAAAAAACACATTTACAAAATAGACTTCCATATCAACCAATGTACAGCGATATTATTATCGTAGTAGCTAACTTGAAAAATAGATTCATCTGGTGAACTAATGACGCTTTGCTAGCCGTTTGCGTCAGACGGAACAGTGGATACCTAGCTCTTAATTTTGCTACAAAGACTAAACAAGATGGTTTGCTGTCAGTATTTTTCTTAACTGAGGACTGGAGCAGACATCTCGTGCTGGAAGACACAGCCATCCCAAGGATGGCGGACATTGTAAGTGTTTTCGCTGCATAAGCTATATGCGCTACGTGAAATCAATTAAATTTTGGTAATGATTTCAATCATCAAAATACAGAAAGATACTGTAAGTATCATATATTATCATCAATGTACTTGTTCTTGCACAATCACAGCATGTATATCAAATGATAAAAGACTGATAGAGGGTTTTTTAGAGGGTTTCGGTGTCAAAATAGGCGTGTCCCAATGATGTGCATTGTTAGCTCGCTCATATTAACTTGTTTTCTGGCATTATAATGCACAGAAAAGGGAAATAAATATGTGTTCCTGTTTCACATAAAGATTGTGGATGATGGGTAAAATTCCCCAAAAAGTGCAGTTCAACTATAACTCCATAGACAAGGGAGGTTCAGAGCCAAGACCAGGGATCTTTGGTCTCAAAAAACTAGACCACTGGTTTAGAGGGTTAGGATTAGGTTTAGATACAGTTACGACAGAAAGAATTAGAGTTCTGGTTAAGGTTTAAGATTTGGATTAGAGTTTAAGGCTACAGTGTTCGGATTAAGGCTGGAATTAGGATTGGAGGTTATGATAGGAATGATTAAGGCTTCGATCTTGGATTGGGGTTTTACAGGAAGTTATGTTTTGAGATTCGGATGAGCTGTTACAGTAAGAGGTTAAGGGTTGGGATTATGGGTGGAATTAGGTTACGGTTACAGGTATTGAGTTAGGATGAGGTTTTAGCCTTCACAGAGTTAAGACTGAAATTTGTAGGGTTAGAGTTTAAGGCTAGAGTTTAAGGCTACACTGTAGCCTTAAACCAAATCCAAATCTTAAACCTTAACCATAACTCTAATTCTTTCTGTTGTAACCCTATCTAAACCTAATCCTAACCCTATAAACCAGTGGTCACCAAGTTTTTTGAGACCAAAGATCCCTGGTCTTGGCTCTGATTTTAGGCTTGCGTTAAGCGTTAGGGTTAGAGGTTACAATCTTAGAGATGGAATAAGGGTTAAGGTTTGTGTTAAGACGGGGGAGTTAGGCTTCAGTCTCTTGGCTCTAGCCTTAAACTCTAACCCTACAAATTTCAGTCTTAACTCTGTGAAGGCTAAAACCTCATCCTAACTCAATACCTGTAACCGTAATCTAATTCCACCCATAATCCCAACCCTTAACCCCTTACTGTAACATCTCATCCGAATCTCAAAACATAACTTCCTGTTAAACCCCAATCCAAGATCGAAGCCTTAATCATTCCTATCATAACCTCCAATCCTAATTCCAGCCCTAATCTGAACACTGTAGCCTTAAACGCTAATTCAAATGTTAAACCTTAACCATAAATCTAATTCTTTCTGTTGTAACCCTATCTAAACCTAATCCTAACCCTATAAACCAGTGGTCACCAAGTTTTTTGAGACCAAAGATCCCTGGTCTTGGCTCTGATTTTAGGCTTGCGTTAAGCGTTAGGGTTAGAGGTTACAATCTTAGGGATGGAATAAGGGTTAAGGTTTTTGTTAAGACGGGGGAGTTAGGCTTCAGTCTCTTGGTTTAAATTGGGTCAGGGGTAAGGGTCCGGGTTTACCAATATTTACCGATACAGGTAAGTGTCCGCTGAATGAAAAAGTAGCGTTTGTAGATGGTTTTGTTGCATAGAACACATATGTAAATGATTATTCAAGACCAATCATCCTCCTTCAACACAGAGGCTTAAACTTCGTCCATATTTCACCATCTTTGCCTGTACAAAGTGTGCACTAATGAGAGGCTTCCAGAGTAGACGGCGGTAATTTAGCATGGTGTATTATTAATCAGAGTCTCTGCAGCAATCTCCCATATTAATAATAATAATGACGATGCCTCAGGCTTCTGGGTAATGAGTCTTTTCCCTTCTGACTGTCTGCGGTTGACAGTGACGACACGACAGGCGCTTATGTGGAATCAAAGGTTCGTCTGGCTTCGTGTGTCCTAGAAAGCCATCAAAGGAAGCCTCGGCAGGAAGGAGAAGCGAGAGATGTGACGAGGATGTAAAACAGCAGAGCCGAGGGAAGCTTTGAGACACTTGTTATTTTAGTGACGTCCATCATGATGATTGGTTGTGTAATTATTCCCGTGTTGGAGCCATTCCTCCAGTCTCAGAGTCGGTTCTCTCTTGGCGTCTGACAAGGAGGTGTGGGTTTGTCTTTTATATACTCTTTGTCTCTTTACACAGTACGCTCTATATTACCTACTTGGCTTGACGATGGCACATTTCCTTTGCCAGGTACTAGGTACTATTTCTAGCCGTGGTTCCAAACCTCTCCTAATATCCTAAAAGTTCCCAAGAAAGAAGCTTACCATCAATAACGGTCAATATATTGTTTGTGTACGTTTATTTGACATTAAGCTTGTGAACTTTATTTGCTATAAATCTAATTTTTTAAGACACTGGACAAAAGGACAAAATCCCAAAAGAAGAGTTAGTTTGGCTCAGTGTTGTTTGTTCAGTGTGTTTGATATTTGCAATGACACAAAACAAAATTCACTTTTAACGATACTGTGATACTTTGGTCTTTCATTCATTCCAAAAGATACGGCGAATGTACGGAAACAATCGTACGATAGCTAAGCCAGCGTGGTAGAACCGAGAGAAAGTTATGATGAAAATACTTGTCGAAAACCAAATCATTCGAAAACTGTGGTGTTCAAGAACCGCAGTTTGTCTGTATTCCGAAAGTCAAGTACTACCAGGCGGACAACCATTGAATGACTTTGTAAATCATTGTCGGACATTCGTAGCGCCCTATGATTTCCGGAATCACAGAATTTGTTAATAAAACCTGGCCACTAAAAACAGTCGCAGAATTTTGCGGAAATTTACTTAACGTGATATAAATGTTGTCATCGTGAGGAGAAGGGGGGTTCGTCTGGGGAAGTATTTCACCAGCGGGCCGATCAATCAAGGCAGAATGTCATTACAAACACTAGCCCACCCCCTCCCGAACTGAACGTGTCGAAAAGGCGACCTGAAACACCGGCAAAAAAACGTTGAAACTCAGCTCCTACGGCGCTTAGTTTGTGCTAGTACGGCGGTGTCGCTGTTTGAGTGTGTTTACAAAAATTAATTTGGAACAAAATAATTGGGATTTCATAGGGCTGTATATTATATTACCTAATCCAGTGTCCAAATACCGACAGCTAACTGCTGGTCATTTGTGGGTCGAGCCGATTCGTTAGCGCCGCATCACTCAAACAATTAGAAATTACACAAATAGGTGAGCGGGCTGCACGGTGTACGAGTGGTTAGCACGCAGACCTCACAGCTAAGAGACCCGAGTTTCCCCGTGCATGCGTGGGTTTTCTCCATGTACTCCGGTTTCCTCCCACATTCCAAAAACATGCTAGGTTAATTAGCGACTCCAAATTGTCCATAGGTATGAATGTGAGTGTGAATGGTTGTTTGTCTATATGTGCCCTGTGATTGGCTGGCCACCAGTCCAGGGTGTACCCCGCCTCTCGCCCCAAGACAGCTGGGATAGGCTCCAGCACCCCCGCGACCCTTGTGAGGATAAGCGGTAGAAAATGAATGAATGAAATTAATGAATTCTGCAATTTTTTGGTATTGATAACCAAAACATATAGACATGCTAACAAGTTATACATATTAAAAAAACATATAGGTGAAAATGCCTATTAGTATAAACTTATGTCTCCTTTTTTCAATTTTTTGGTGTTATTATTTTTTTCTTAATTTTCCAACTTCCTTCTAAATGTTCAACTTTCTTCTTAAATAATCTTCATAAATTTTATTTCCGTAATATTAGGACTTTATTTATTTATTTACTCATAATGTTTGAAATTTATTCCAATAATATACATTTTTTGCCCCCACTAATTTTCCCAAAATTACAACTTTTGGTCAGGCACTATAACATCATAACAATTCTAATAATAATCATACTGGTTGAGTGTTTAGCCCGCAGACCTCACAGCTAGGAGACCCGAGTTCAGTTCCACCCTAGGCTATCTCTGTGTGGAGTTTGCATGTTCGATCCGCGCATGCGTGGGTTTTCTCCGGGTACTCCGGTTTCCTCCCACATTCCAAAAACATGCTAGGTTAATTGGCGACTCCAAATTGTCCATAGGTATGAATGTGAGTGTGAATGGTTGTTTGTCTATATGTGCCCTGTGATTGGCTGGCCACCAGTCCAGGGTGTACCCCGCCTCTCGCCCGAAGACAGCTGGGATCGGCTCTGGGAAAATAATCGTATTTTTTCCATTCCTAAAATGCAAATACCCTCCATGTGTGCCTCCAGTGACACTGATCAAAAGAAGTGAAGTTCATTTGATATCTTGATGGTGTCCACCCCACCTCCCACCCACTAGAACCCAGTCCTTGCTTTCATTCGTCTACCAGCCCCCACTGCCTGCTGCTAAATTGTCTTTAAATTGGATACTTGGAGGATAAAGGAGCCCACTGTCAACATCTCAGGCAGGCACACTGTATGGGAAGCCATTTGTAAAGAACAGGGATGTAAATGACTGCTTTATTTCCACTCCAGTATCCAAACCCGTGGAAACATGGTGGAAACATGGTGAATAAGGCTGTGTGTGTGTGTGTGTGTGTGTGTGTGTGTGAGGAGTGGTGTTATATTAGCAGCGTAAGGATGACAGGTTTCCTCCCAGAGTCCAATAAAGGTGTCGTCGTGTAAGAACAGATTTATGGCGGCCATGCTGCGAGACACCAGCCATTCCCCCCCCTTGAGAGTCGCTCCCTTCCCGCCGTTCCATTTCGCTCTCCGTCGTCTCTTTGTTAATAATCATTTCCTCTCTGATGAGATGAGAGAATTAGCCTCCTTATGTGCCTCCTTTCTGTTTACTTTCACCCCCCCCCCTCCATCCTCCTCTTTTCTCCCCTTCAGGCGACACTTGTCTTCTTTGTGCGAAGGTCACAGCTCTCGTGGTCTCCGATGAACTCAGACAAGACGTTTCATCGCTTGCGTGTGTGAGAATGAACAAAAATGGAGACTTAGTCTATTCTTTTATGCATTATAGCTGACAAGCTAATAGGACACGTTAGCTTATATTATTATATTGTTAAAATACAAAGAGTCATATTTGGTTTTTCTCTCACAAATAGACAAAAATGTAAAAAAAAAAAACAAATAATTCTGAAAAATTGGGTTAAATATATAATAAAAATATATGATTATGGAAGAAATCATATTTTGAAAATAATGCTTATTTTTGTTTAAAATATTTTTTTCTTAGCAGGCACTATTTAGATTAATTTATACACTGAAATGTAAAATATACCAAATATCGTAGACAAGAAAATTGGACTCCTACAAAATGCACTGGAAGAAAAAGGGTTCACTGTTTTTTTTTGTTTCAGTGTAGCGTACTCACACAGTGCGGTTAGCATTTTATGAAAATGTGTATATTAATATTACTATCTGTAACATTTCATAATGCTTGCTTTAAGAATGCTTGAATTAAGAATAATTTAAGAAACACATTTTTCAAACTCACCTTTTCGCCCAATAACACGACTAGCATTTGCTTTGCTAGCTTTAGCGTATTGCTACTTTTCTTTGGCATGAACAAAGGGGGAAAACAGTGACTCGCTAATTCACAAATTGTTTAATTCCAACCAAAAACACCTTTTGGGTAAGTTTCTAACGTGTTTTTGACAGAAGTTGGTGTATATTTTGTATTATTTCAAGGTAAGCTTGTTGCTAATGCTGGGCTAATCACGCTAGCTGCAACTAGCTGCTGTGTGTTATCTTCAGTATGTCAGTGGCGTGTTGACCACAGCCCAACAGGGGGCGCCACAAATGTCATTTTGCAGCCATGTGACCCACGGGTGTACAAAGATGTGTTACCATGGCAGCCATATTGCCAATTCCCTGTGTGGTGGTTGTTTTCCACCTGCAGCAGGAAAGAAGACCTGTTCCCCTCCCCAGCCATGTTTCCATGTAAACATTGGAGTGGAATGTGTGTGTGTGTGTGAGTGTATTGTGTGTTTGGTGTGCTTTTATTCCTTCCTATCATCCCTCCATGCTGAATTTGCCCAGTAGCGACTGCATGGTCGGTGGTAGTCGTTTTTGCGTTCTCTATCGGGGGAATCATGGTGGATTTTCCTCGCTCTCTAGGCTTTTCTCTTACATCTGTGGGGGGGAGGGGTTGTGGTGGGGGGTGTTCTTTGGTAGACAGTGGGAGGAGGGGAACGTGAGGGAAGATAATGCGCCGTGAGCAACACGAGGGTTCCAGCTGTGAATGCCACAAATCAGAGGCAGGTTTCTTGGCCGTGAAACAAAAATGGACAATCAGGGAAAAAAAGAGGCGGAGTGATGCGTGCAGGGATGCCGAGACAATGTCTGGGCCGAGATGAGGTCAGGCGTGGGCAGGCTGAAGACCCGTGTTTGCCGTGTTAGCCATTTTTTGGTCATAGTAATGCTTTTATTGTACTTGAATATGCATACCAGGTACAGTGAAATACTTCACATCATTTGGATTCACAACTCCACATGTCCAAAAGGAGTAGGAAGAAGCAAAGCTTATTTAATCCTGTCCCCCCCCATCTCTTGCAGTACTTTTGTTCACTTCCTGTATTCTGTATGGGATTTTTTACTTGCGCCTTTTGTGTGCTTTCCCCAGAACAAGAGGCTGTAGTATCGTCGGCAAATAATACCACCTTTAAGTCTTCATCACTTTACAGATGTCATTGATATACAAGTTGAACAGCTTTGGTCCCAGTATTGATCCCTGAGGTACCCCACCATAATATTTAAACCTTCAGATGTATATTTTCCTAGCTTTACGTATTGCTATATTTTTTTTTATTGGTTTATATATTCTACCCCACTCCTGCAGGTGGCAGTAGGAGTATTACAGAGTGCTTAAACAACTGAAGAAGAAACTGTCTTTTATGGAGCTGATGATGTATTTTCAATAAAATCGCAAAAATCCCACGCTGTACCCCAGATACTACATTTGGTAGAAATGAGTTGGGAGATATTCTTGCCTTCCAACAAAATACATACCTCTTATTTCTTCTTTTATGATATCATTAAACTCCACAAAGTCATATTTAAAAACGACTCAAATGATTTTTGTTTAAAAACAGATAATATTCTAATAATATATTTTAATATTCGTTTTTAATTTTATTATTATTATTTATATTATATATATTTAGAACTTATTGGATTAGCATTTTTAAAAATCAATAAAAACATACATCTTGTTTTTCGGATGAAAAAAAATTGTAGGTACTTGCTTTTCATTGGACAGTGACATTAGGCTAACTACACCCCCCCAAAAAAAAAAATAAAAATAAAAAATAAGCCCCTTGTAAATGTATGCATGTTTTGGAAGTGATCATATTTTTTCTTGTTATTTTTTGTTGTTGGGAATATTTTTTTCTGTATTTTTATCTCAGATTTTTTTAACTTTAACTTCATTTTATTGTTAATTGTAATAAAAAAATATATTTTTATATGTCATTTAACATAATTAATTAAAAAAACTAATTTTCATTTAAAATAATAAAGCTACAATAAATATAAACAGTCCTATACATTTATGGAATATATTTATTTAATTTAAATATATACAGAATAAAGTGGTAGTAAGTTATACATATTTGATAATAAGCATGCAATATTTGTTGTTACTTCAGAGTTGTTTAACTGTTATCCGTTTCCTGTGGCGACGCATGTAAACCTTAGTCAGAGCTGCTGTGATTTATTTGTCATTTCCCATATTTAATGATCACTCGAGCATTATTATTATTGTTTTTTTTTAGTTTCCTCTTTCCGAGTGTGCTGCTTTCAAGGTGGCTATGTTGCCTTGATGCTCTGCTTTCGGATTGCTGGGCTGTGCGGGCATTAAAAAAAAAAAAATGGCATTCCATCACAAACACAAACACAGCTTCAGTGTTTCTAGTGACAACATTTTTCCAACGTGAGGGGGAAGGAATACGAGGTTGAGAGACAGACATAGCATTGCTTCACTTCAGTCCTCCATATATTTACGTGTGTAAAAATAAGCGTCATGCTAACTTGAAATGAATGAACAATGAGTGGTACAGCAGTGTGTTTGCTTTGGGTCAAGGTTATGCTTTGTGGAAAAGAGGCTGACTACACATGCACACTATGTTGGTCCTGGTGGGCGGCCACCGCCCACAGCCCGATGCCAGTATGTGGAGTATAAGCAGTGGGTGGGCCGAAGGTCACATGTTCCCTGGACACACACGTACATTGTTTCGGGTCTTTTTTGGGGGCGGCTAAGGAGGAGGAGCAGCGTATCTGCTCATTTGGACGCTGGTGAATTTTTGTCCTTAAAGCACAGCAGTCATTTTTACGCTGAGAGGAAGCGTTGAGAGCGAGCGTTTTGGCGATGGAGGCGAGGAAAAACACTCTCCCTCGGTCATTATTGTCATTATTCAAGTCAACCAAGCAAATGTTCAGCTTCCAATTACACAGCTTCACTCTTTTTAAAAATTTATTCATTCATGAATCATTACTGGCATGTAATTATGAAAAAAAATGCTATCTAAGCAAATACGTAAGTATCATTTGCCTAAATTCAATTCACGTACGTATAAGGCATTCATATACACAGTATTCTACACTGCTCACTAGGTGTCAGTAATAGCCACCGCAGGAAGCTCTAGATCAGGGGTCTCAAACTCAATTAACTTGGGGGCCACTGGAGCTAGGGTCTGGGTGAGACTGGGCCGCATCAGGTCCCCCCCCCCCCCCCCCAAAAAAAACACATTTATTAAAAACAGAAAAATATACAAACTTTTTCAGTGCTTTGGTTCCGATGTTCTACAAGAAAATCTCTGATAAAACATTCCACTGTTCTCAAATATCTTAATTTTTATTTTTCTGCACAAAATAAAATGAAAAATAAATGAACAAATCAAGAATAAAGAAAATCAATCAATCAGTAATAAATAAATATAATAATAATAATAAAAACTTAAGAAACCACATATAGTTGGTGGGTAGACAAATTATTTTTTTCAGATTAAAATGAACAAAGCATTATTAGAGCCCTGTAGACATGACAAAACACGACTATAGTCACATTTATACTTTTTTATTTACAACATATTGCGCAACTGCAGGGTCTTGAGACACATGCTAACTCGCAAACTAGAGAGCTAGCGACCTAAACGGTAGCCTTCAAGTTATTTCCTTTAAACTTAAATAGCCAAAAACTTACCACTTCCACACGGATAGGGAGGATAAGTATTAACAGTTATTTAACCTTTAACATGAACATTAATCAAACGTAATAATTTTTTCTGGGTACATGATACCATACAGCATCCATATTAAACTTGCGCGGGCCGCACTAACATTAAACTTTCATATCAAGGCGGGGGCCTCAAACTAGTGTCCTGCGGGCCACATTTGGCCCGCGGGCCGCGTGTTTGAGACCCCTGCTCTAGATCGAAACAGGAAGTAAAAAAGCAACAACAAGGAACTCTCACCATACTAACACGTGAGTCTATATGGTGTCTTATTTATGTCATATATGTCTTATTTAATGTTATTATGACTACAATATTTAATATTGTAAAAAAAGTAATAAATTATTTAATTTTACAGACTTCATTGCTCATTTATTAGCCCACTTTCCCCCCCCCCAAGTGCAACATTTACGTATCATGGCAATTTAAGACAACAAAAGCACAAATTGCGGATTTCAGAGAATGATACAGCACTCCACAAGAAGCAATGACGTCTGTAAAATTAAATAATAAAAAAAAAATCCAAAAATTGTTACAACTATAATGATGAAAATGGTAATATTAATGATGATTATAATAATGGTGATAATAATAACAATAATAATGGTAATAATGATAAAGATTATAACAATAATAATAATGATAATAACAATAATAACAATAATAATATTACAATGATAATAATAACAGGGGAAAACAAGACTGTGGCATGAACATGATTATTCATTCATTTTTTACCGCTTTTTTCCTCACGAGGGTCACGGGGGTGCTGGAGCCTATCCCAGCTGTCTTCGGGCGAGAGGCGAGGTACACCCTGGACTGGTGGCCAGCCAATCACAGGGCACATATAGACAAACAACCATTCACACTCACATTCATACCTATGGACAATTTGGAGTCACCAATTAACCTAGCATGTTTTTGGAATGTGGGAGGAAACCGGAGTACCCGGAGAAAACCCACGCATGCACGGGGAGAACATGCAAACTCCACACAGAGATGGCCGAGGGTGGAATTGAACCCTGGTCTCCTAGCTGTGAGGTCTGCGTGCTAACCACTCGAGCGCCGTGCCGCCCATCTGTAAAATTAAATAATAAAAAAAAAATCTAAAATTGTTACAACTATAATGATGAAAATGGTGATATTAATGATGATTATAATAATGGTGATAATAACAACAATAATAATGGTAATAATGATAAAGATTATAATGATAATAATAATAATAACAATAAAAATATTACAATGATAATAATAACAGGGGAAAACAAGACAGTGGCATGAACATGATTCTATCTTGCAAAAAGGGGTAGGCATTTATAAGCTTTTGCTTCAGCCTACTCCTTTTGGGCTTGTGATCAGATCGTTGAATACAAATGTAAATTATGGAAAGTTATATTTTGATTGATGTAAGAAATGCACTGTAGTGTTTCATATATTAGCCCAAATAAATAAATAAAAAATATTGGCTACTATCAATGTAAAGCTCACATAGGGGTGTTATTTCATGTGGTGAGGGCTCTAATGTTAAAATCAGTATTTAGAAGGTTGTGGATGGTTTTTCTATGAAAATACGACATTTATTTTAGCAGCAGCAACATAGAAGACAGGGCAGGGTATGTAAGTGTTGAGTAAATGCCGTAGTTGTCGCCGTTATCTGTGTCGTGTTTATGCGATGAGTCAGCGCTTACGAGGCCGGGCCCAGCTATGTGAGGAGTGATGCTTTGTTGAAAGGAGAGGAGTGGGAGGAGGCGATGAGCGGGAATGTCTTCCCAAGGATGCTTGATGTCTTCCCCTCAGCTGCTACACACCACATTCCCACAAGGTCGGACTCTCGCCTCCTGCTGTGAACTATTTTAACACAGTAAAAGAAAAACAAACATTGTTTCATCGTGAAGGAAGCGGACCAAAACCTCAGTTTTGGGCTGCAAAGAGGACGCGGTGACGCAGCATTGCGTACAGCTTTGCTCCTCTTGGGAATGATACATCAGGGCTCTTCAACTGGTGGCCCGTGAGCTAAATTTGGACGCTGAATGACAAGACTGGCCCACAAATTCAGTTCCCAACTGAAGAAAAGACGTTTACGCTTTAAAGATAGTGTCCTTAAAAGCAGCACCATCCTAAGAAGCAAGTAAAGCAGTGCTCTTCCGACGGTTTTCCAGCGAAGGCCACATTATTTTGTAATCCAATCCACTTTATTTATATAGCACATTTTATAAACAGAGTTTCCAAGGTGCTGCACAGACTAGTAAAATAAAAAGTCCAAATTAAATACAATAAATAAAGGTACAAATTGAATTTAATCCAAAAAGATCAAATAAGAAATAAAATAGTCAAATAGATATTAAAATATAAAAAAGAAGCAAAGCAATAAAAGTATAAAAAATAAACCAAAGATAAAGATATGATACAATGTTATATATATATTCTGTATTTCAAGAAAAAACTGCATCTCAGCATCTTCATTTTTCTACACATTTCAACCATCTCTTGAGTATTTACAAATTTTTTTAATAAAAAAATTGTATTAAAAAAAATCATAAAACTGTTTTTAAATCACTGGCATGGTTGCCCCTATTTGTATATGTTTATGTGTTGTGTTTGAATTGAATTATATATAAAAAAATGTTTTTCATATTATGTTACAATGTGTACAACTGCTAAATGAATGTTATTGCCCTTCGACAGGTGATACTCATCAAAACAGGTCAACCCCTAAGTCCCCGCATTGGTTGCCTGCACCCATCGGGGACATATATACGTATATGTGTGTAGGGCGGAGATGGGATAATATGTCTGATGAAGGTCTTCTTGTAAAAAATTTAATGTTATACATTTTTAACATTTTTAATTTATTCCCATAATATTTGGACTATAATGTATAATGTATAAAAAGTTAATGATGTAACCTTTTCTCCAACTCAGCCCCCCCCCCCCCCAAAAATTTTTTTTTTTCTCATAGTATGCATTATTACTTAAAAAAAATTTGGGGGAAATTTTTTTTAAAGTTTATGCCACTATAATGACATTATTTTTCCTCATAATGTATTTTTACTTTATTATTTTAACTTTCTTTTGTTTCTATTTGGATTTTATTATTTAAAAATGACAGCTGATTTTTAAAAAATTGCTGCTATTTTTTTTTTTTTTTTAGTTTTCTTCTTTCAGTCATCGATTTTCTACCGCTTATCCTCACGAGGGTTGCCTATCCTATCCCAGCTGTCTTCCGGCGACATTCATACCTATGGACAATTTGGAGTGGCCAATTAACCTAGCATGTTTTTGGAATGTGGGAGGAAACCGGAGTACCCGGAGAAAACCCACGCATGCACGGGGAGAACATGCAAACTCCACACAGGGGGGATTGAACTCGGGTCTCCGAACTGTGAGGCCTGCATGCTAACCACTCGTCCGCCTTGCAGCCCTTTTTAGTTTTCTTGTTCAATATTTGTAGAATGCGCTGCAGTATTAGCATGGTCATAGTTAGCGTGTTAGCATTGATAGCATACTAACAGTTAGCATATTAGCATTCTACCTATTTTACATCAACATAAACACACGTAGATTCACCAGCGTAGATTCACATGCAATTTCTCCTGGAATTTTAATAAATTTGTTAATTAATAATTAACTAAAATAAATGAATGTATGGGAAAATATGTTTTGCTTGATGGCGCCATGTTGGGGCTTTTGTGTGCAGCAGTTCATTCTTATATCGTAACTTGTGCTTTGTTGACAGATGGCCATTACACCGGGACGCCGCCCTCTTACGGCTACGACGCCGACCGCGCAGAGGAGCAGCGGCGGCACCACGACATCCTCCCGTACATCGACGACTCGCCTTCGTCGTCGCCTCACCTGAGCTCCAAGAGCCGCAGCAGTCGGGACACGCTCTCGTCGGGATCGCTGGAGTCCTCTAAGTCGGTGAGTGCGTACTGCACACTTAAACGCAGCACGACTGGACGCAACGAGTCACCACGCCGCCGTGCCGTGGTGAGCTCTCTCGCTCTCACGCTCTCTCTTCAATTACAATAAACGTCAACACTTCCTGTGACCTCCATACGCAGCGGGAAGTGGGCTAATCTATTCTTACAGGAATCCAGTCTCATCAAAATGGACGAGGAGGGTGGCTGACGGACTCGCAGCCACAGGAGCCGTGGTAGGAGTCGTTGTAATGTTTCATTACTCAGTTTTTGGAGTATCACGGGTGCTCCATAGTACAGTTTTGACATTACAAGTTTATAATATTACATCACATTTTCTACTTGAGGCTTCTCCAATATATTTTCCCAATGTAATTTTCCACAATTTTGCGTATTTTATTTTTCATGATATTACAACTTTAAAGAAAAAAATAACATATTTTTTTATTCTTATTAATGGTTAAACTTTTAAAAATATAACAGTTTTTCTTTAATATTTCAACTTTTGGCTTCTCAGATATATTTTTCCTCATAATACTAGGACTTTTCACCAAAAATATTTAGATTTTGTCCTTGTAATGTGACTTTTCTCCAAACGAATTTCCCCAAATTTGTATCTTATTTTTTGTTTTATTTTTTATATTACAACATTACAGAAAAATATAACAGTTTTTCTTTAATATTTCAACTTTTGGCTTCTCAGATATATTTTTCTTCATACTGCTATGAGTTTTCACCAAAAGTATTTAGATTTTTTTCTTGTAATGTGACTTTTCTCCAAACAAATTTCCCAAATTTTTTGTCTTCATTTTTTTTTTCATATTATATTTA
Source organism: Doryrhamphus excisus (assembly GCF_037039965.1). Lineage (NCBI taxonomy): Eukaryota > Metazoa > Chordata > Actinopteri > Syngnathiformes > Syngnathidae > Doryrhamphus > Doryrhamphus excisus. The sequence continues at coordinate 5,107,146 of NC_136375.1, forward strand.
ATATTTCAGATTTTCCACATAATATTATGACTTTATCCTAAAATATTCCACAACCTAATTTCCCCAAATTTGTGTTGTTTTTTTTTTTTATTACCGGCACATCTTACCCACCTACCTGCGCAAACAGGAAGGAGACTTCTTAACAACAGAAAAGGGTTTTCAAGCTCTGGCGTCTGGCACCAACAGCTGCACTCTATTTGTTTAGCCAGTTCATGTGTGATGATGTCATGAGGCATCAGCACTTCCTGGATCTCATTTATAATTTGGGGGGGGGGTCAGCATCCTTTGGAGATGGGGCGGGTGTCAATAGGCTAATAGCGTCTCTCTCCACAAGGGTGCCCTTGGAAGAAGTAATCGCATCAGTGGTCATGAAGCTGTATCTATGATGCTGCCCCCCCTCATCCCCGCCCCCGTCTCAGCTGCAGCTCGCTTGATTGATGCTACGAGTCCACAGACCGGCGCCGAACTTTGACCTATCGCTTTGAAAGCTATCGGTATTCCACAGTCGATTCTCACATACGTCTTTTTGTCGGTGAAATTAAAATATGGTTAGCACGTCCTTGAGTTAACCCCATCCCCCCCCACGACACACACATATGAGGAAAATTCTGTACATGTTGTTTACAATATTTATTATTCATAAGTACATATGTCACAAAAACATGGAACAAAAAATTTGAACACATTTTTGCTGCTATGAGAAATTTGAATTACAAGCTCCGTCAAGGAACGTACTAAACTCGTAAGTCAAGGCACTGTTTTAGTTAGCTCCCCCAGTGCCGGCAGCACTCGTGCAGCCCCACACCGTGCTTGACTTAAGGGGACATATTGAAAACAAAAAATAATGTCAGATTTGAAGAATCCAATCAAGTAATACTTTTATGAGAATGAAGTCATAACTTTAAAATTTTATTCTCTTAATATTGCAGCTTTTTTCTTATGAATTTATTTTTTTTTCCTCTTAAAAGTACTTATTTTTCAAGGTACATTTATGAGAAAAAAAATCAACATTTATGAGAATAAAGTTGGAAATTTACGATAAAAAGTTAGACATTTACGAGAAAATAGTCATAAATTTACATTGAAAAAAATGATACATTCACAAGAAAATTGTCGTAAATTATGAGAAAAAAGTTGTAACTTTTAAAGAAAACAGTTTAGACTTTATTTTCATACAACAAATGTTTTATTGTAAATTTATGAGAAGAAATGTCAAAATTTACTAGAATAAATTGAAAAGTTCACGAGAAAAAAGTTGTACATTTACAAGAAAAAAGTTGTGATATGATCAGAATAATGTTGTAAATGCTGAGAAAAAAGTTGTAAAATGACAGGAATAAAGGAAATAATAATAATAATAAATATATGAGAATGAAGTCTGACATTTTTATTTCCCTAAATTATGACTTTATTCTCATAATATTGCAATTTTTTCTTGTGAATTTACAATACTATTCTTAAATGTACTGTAGTGTAAATGTACTTTTTTCATCATAAATTTACAGGGAAAAGTCATACATTTACAAGAAAACAGTCGTAAATTATGAGGAAAAAAGTCGAAACTTTTAAAGAAAAAGGTTTAGTCTTTTTTTCATAATATCACTTTTTTCTTGTAAATTGACTTATTTTTATTGTAAATTTCTGAGAAAAAAAATGTCAGAATTTACTAGAATAAATTGAAAAGTTTACAAGAAAAAGTTGTGCATTTATGAGAAAATAGATGTAAATTATGAGAAAAAAGTTGTTAAATTATGAGAAAGAAGTCGAAACTTTTAAAGAAAAAAGTTTAGACTTTATTTTCATAATATTACTTTTTTCTTGGAAATTGACTCATTTTTATTGTAAATTTCTGAGGAAAAAAAAGTAAAAATTTACTAGAATAAATTGAAAAGTTTACGAGAAAAAAGTCGTGCATTGATGAGAAAATAGTTGTAAATTATGAGAAAAAAAGTTGTTAAATTATGAGAAAAAAGTCGAAACTTTTAAAGAAAAAGGTTTAGACTTTATTTTTGTAATATTACTTGTTTCTTGTAAATTGACTTATTTTTATTGTAAATTTATGAGAAAAAAATGTCAAAATTTACTAGAATAAATTGAAAAGTTTACGAGAAAAAAGTTGTGCATTTATGAGAAAATAGTTGTAAATTATGAGAAAAAATTGTTAAATTATGAGAAAAAAAGTTGTTCAATTATGAGAAAAAAGTCAAAACTTTTAAAGAAAAAAGTTTAGACTTTATTTTCATAATATTACTATTTTCTTGTAAATTTACTAGAATGAATTTAAAAGTTCATGAGAAAAAAGTCATGCATTTATGAGAAAATAGTTGTAAATTATGAGAAAAAAAGTTGTTTACTAGAATTAATTGAAAAGTCGTACATTTATGAGAAAATAGTTATATTGTAAATTATGAGAAAAAAGTTGTAAAATTATGAGAAAAAAAATATTATCATGAACATTAAGTTGTAATATTACAAGAATAAAGTTGTAAAGTCGTAAATATTTATTCTCCTAAGTTTACAAATTATTCTCGGAATATGTCTAAATAAAATATGGCGTACAATCGGAGGCTGCTCGTCGGGATACGTTGTGGTCGTCTACAAGCATGCAAACACTCAAAAGAGGCGGAGAGGTTGATTTGTTTTGCCTGGTGGTGGGAGGATGCTGTCGTGACCGCTTTGCCAGCATCCGCCGTGACATATGTGTCATATGAAATGAAATAAGCAGAAGTAATATCGTGAAAAAAACCTCTTCTTCTCTCCTTCTGCAGCTGTGGGGTGATGATTCTCATGTGACGGCTCCATTACCGAGCACACACACACACACATACACACACACAGCGCCATAGAGATGGGAAGCAATTTGGTTAGGGATTTGACGAAGCAAAGACGATGAAAAATAGAAAAGCAGAAGGGTTAATGAAGTGGGGAACGGAGGGGGCACACGTGGAGTTTTTATCGGAGGCGCCGACGTTCTCCAGGAAAGAGATTGGGAACGATGTTGTTACAATCGATGCCGGGCGTTTTCCAAATGCAAAAATAATACTCATCTTTCCTCCATCGTGTGGACTTCCCTTTTCAAATGGAAGAAGATGAAGTGTTTTATTTTCTCCACACGTGAAACCAAAACAGGAAGCAGAGATGTTCTCATTAGCTTCTCAGGCAGCCATCTTTGTTAGTTCGCCATCAGAAACTACCCCAGGGTTTTACAGTCCCGGGCACACACGAAATGGGCCAAAGCCTTGGGACCCATCCCTTATGTACCAAGGGTACATGTCAACACTCGAGTCGAACCGGAAAACCTTGTCCTTCTTTCTATAGCCAGTAGTACATTTAGTAGTACATCTGTATTGGTATCGGAACTGGTATCAGTATCGGTATTGGTATTGGTATTAGTATCGGCATGGGTATTGGTATTGATATTGGTAACGGTATTGGTATCTGTATTGATATTGGTATCAGTATTGGTAATGGTATCATATTGTTATTGGTATTGGTATCGCTATTGCTATTACTGTCATTATCGTTATTGGTATCGGTATTGGTATTGCTATCGCTATTGCTATTGCTATTGCCATTGCCATTGCTATCGGTATTGATATTGGTAACGGTATCAATATTGGTATTGATATCAGTATTGGTAATGGTATCATATTGTTCGGGATCGGTATTGCTATTGCTATTGGTATCAGTATTGCTATTGCTATCAGTGTTAGTATCGGTATTGGTATTGGTATAGGTATTGGAATTGGTACTGGTATTGGCATTGGTATCACTATTGCTATTAGTATCTGTATTGGTACTGCTATTGGTATCATTATCGGTATTGGTATCGGTACTGGTATTGGTATCGGTACTGGTATTGGTATCGGTACTGGTATTGGTATCGGTACTGGTATTGGTATCGCTATTGGTATTGCTATTGCTATTGGTATTGATATTGGTAACGGCATCAATATTGGTATTGATATTGGTATCAGCATTGGTAATGGTATCATATTGTTATCTGTATTGTTATTGTCCAATTTCAGTCATGGATTATCGGGATCGGTATTGCTATTGCCGTAAGTGTTGGTATTGGTATTACTATTGGTATCGGTATAGGTATTTGAATTGGTACTGGTATTGATATTGGCATTGGTATTGCTATCAGTATTGGTATAGGTATTGGAATTGGTACTGGTATTGGCATTGGTATCGCTATTGCTATTAGTATCTGTATTGGTACTGCTATTGGTATCATTATCGGTATTGGTATCGGTACTGGTATTGGTATCGGTACTGGTATTGGTATCGCTATTGCTATTGCTATTGCTATTGGTATTGATATTGGTAACGGTATCAATATTGGTATTGATATTGGTATCAGCATTGGTAATGGTATCATATTGTTATCTGTATTGTTATTGTCCAATTTCAGTCATGGATTATCGGGATTTGTATTGCCTTTGCTATACATAAGTGTTGGTATTGGTATTACTATTGGTATCGGTATAGGTATTTGAATTGGTACTGGTATTGATATTGGCATTGGTATTGCTATCAGTATTGGTGTTGGTATCGTCCGATTTCACTCATGGATTATTGGGATCGTCAGTTTAAAACCCTGATCGGAGCGTCCCAAGCCAAAAGGCATCTGTAGTCCCTGACAGATGTTAAAAATGTTCTCCCTAAAACAAAGCAACAAAAGATGAGTAAAAAACCAAAAATGGCTCCAACAGCTAACAATAATAGCTAGGACTGTACAAACCCTGTTAAAAGATGCAGGCTACATAAAAATGACCCATAATCCAAACATTAGATAAAACGTTTTAAAAACACTTCATTCACTGTAAATTGCGTTCCCAGTAAATCCCGAGGCAGGTCGGACTTACAGATGTAGTCTTTGTACACCTTGTTGGTCTCCTCAGTCCCAGCCGAGGAGACTAAATGCTGTCGGGGTCTTTTTTTATTTTATTTTTACGTCTGTTCTCCATCTCATCGTCTTTCATCCTTCCTCTTCCTCACATCGCCTGAAGGACGGGATGCTTCCAACCTAGTGTGTTTTTGTGCGTCTTTCACACACACACACACACACACACACATGCAGGTATTAATACACCAGGCGGCCCCTCTGGGACATCCTGCCTGTTTGAGTTCTTTCAGAGTTGACGGTTAAACACGGCGGCCCGAGGAATCTTGCTACCCGTCTGTTTCCTTTCATGCTCCGTCTCTTTGAGCTCGAACCGGTCCGAGGAGAGGCGGGGAGTGAGTTATGTTATGTCTGCCCCCCCCCTCACCCCCCCTGTGTTTTGTCATTTTAAAGCAAAATAAAACATGTAAGCGTTTGAATGTGAACTCACTGGTGGTTCATGTTCTTGTTTGCAGACGGAGTGTGACCTGGAGAAAGGTCTGGAAATGAGGAAGTGGGTCCTGTCTGGAATTTTGGCCAGCGAAGAAACATACCTCAGTCACCTGGAGGCGCTGCTGCTGGTCAGTGCACACACACACACACACACACACACACTCATGTCCTCAATTCTGCAATCTCAGTTGGATCATTCGGCATCACCTGGTGGTCTGCATGTCAAGTCAAATCAAGTTTATTTATATAACCCTTAGTCACAAAAGAGCCTCAAAAGGCTTCACAAGCAGATAGACGATAGATTATGTTATTTATTCTAAATTATTTAAATTGTTTGTACAAATTACTGTTCACGCTGTACATTGTTCATATTTGATGTCATCTATTTATTCACCACATTATTTTTTATTTTTTATTTTGTATTTTGTATTTTGTATTTTGTATTTTTTATTTTTTATTTTTTATTTTTTATTTTTTATTTTTTATTTTTTATTTTTTATTTTTTATTTTTTATTTTTTATTTTTTATTTTTTATTTTTTATTTTTTATTTATTTTTTTAATTTATTTTTTATTTTTTTTATTTTTTATTTTTACGCGGGAGCCAAGCAACAACATTTTGTTGGCAATTTCACTGCTGTGTTATTGTGCAATGACAATAAAGAAAGTCTATGTCTCTATACATCCCTAGACCAGGGACCATCACACTACCACCCCCTGTACATTGTTCATATTTGATGTCATCTATTTATTGACCACATTATTATTTATTATTTATTATTTATTATTTATTATTTATTATTTATTATTTATTATTTATTATTTATTATTTATTATTTATTATTTATTATTTATTATTTATTATTTATTATTTATTATTTATTATTTATTATTTATTATTTATTATTTATTATTTATTATTTATTATTTATTTATTCATCTCTTCTTAATTTCAAATATTCCTTACCGTTTTGGGATGAATGACCTATAATTTGGTGAAAATGAAGCCATTCTTGGGACATGCTGTACATGAACCCATGATGCCCTTTGAACCCCAGACGTTCTTCTAAAGACAACCCCTTCACGACTGGCCGTTTTGGCTTCAAGGCACAGAAAATATTGTGTTCTATGGTTAGATAAACATGGAACCTACCAAGAGAAAGATCAGACTCCCATATTTCATAAAAAAAAATGTCAGATCAGCAGTAGACCAGTAGGTAAGTTCCAGGAAAATATCAGTTCCCAACTATAAACAGGGATAAAAATAGCTTTTTGTGGAAAGATACATTTCACAATGACACAAATAGTTGTGGCAGCTGAAATATCAAAACAACTATATCACAACATAAACAACACAAAAAAGGCTTGTTTTACATCAAAAACACTTTTTCAGATCATCTGCCAGAGAAGGTTTTTCAGAAGAAAAAACATCTCCATCTCCAAGGTTAAGATTTTGCAGAACACCAAACATGGAATGGTGAAAAATTGAGTTCTCTCATGAAAAAAAAAAAATCCCTTGAAAGTCCTGATGGCTTCCAATGCTACTGGCATGACCAGGAGGTCGTACATGGGATGTTTTATACACGGCATGAACACATATTTCTTTCCCTTTTCTCAAAAAACGAGTTAACATGAAAAAAACAAATCAAAATGGTTGTTTTTAGCTTCTATGTATGCTCACTTGGTCTTAGGTTTGCTAAAAAGATAAACGTCCCATTTATGGCGTCTCAACCCCCAAACTTTGCCTCCCCGTCAGCCCATGAAACCTCTGAAGGCGGCGGCCACCACGTCGCAGCCCGTGCTCTCCGTGGCCCAGATCGAAACCATCTTCTTCAAAGTGCCTGAGCTCTACGAGATCCACAAGGAGTTCTACGACGGGCTCCTGCCCCGCGTCCAGCAGTGGAGTCACCACCAGAGGGTCGGGGATCTTTTCCAAAAACTGGTAAGTGTGACTGGCTGTGTTTTTTTATGTGTGTGTGTGTGTGTGTGTGTGTGTCGCTGCTACTCATCAATTACTAATCAACAACTCAACGGGAAAATGAATGGAGTGAGTTTCCACAAGTTATTGGGTCATGCTTCCTTTGGATGATATTTTTCATCAAGAATCGGTAGACTGGAGTTTATTTTTATTTTATTTTATTATTATAGGCTTAAGCTGGTGAAGACGATTAGCTCTGAGCTTCAGGTTCTAATGCTTTTTCTTAGGCAGTTTGCTTACTTTTTATGTGTTTTTAGCCCTTAAATAAATAAAACAAATGATTATAATAATGATAATAGTAGTAGTAGTAGTAGTAGTAGTAGTAGTAGTATTAGTATTATTAGTATTATTATAGGCTTAAGCTAAATTATTGTAACAACGATTAGCTCTGAGCTTCAGGTTCTGATGCTTTTTTTCTTAGGCAGTTTGCGTACTCTTTATGTGTTTTTATCATTTAAATAAATAAAACAAATGATTATTATTGTTATTGTTGTTATTATTATTGTTATTATTATTATAGGCTTAAGCTAAATTATTGTAAAGACGATTAGCTCTGAGCTTCAGGTTGTAATGCAACCCTCGTGAGGATAAGCAGCAGAAAATGAACGAATGAATTATTATTAATCAATAATTAATTAATGAATTATTATTATTATTATTATTATTATTATTATTATTATTATTATTATTATTATATAAATTTAGCTCTCATAAATGTTCTTGTAATTCTGACTTTATTTTTATAATATTTTGACTTTATTTTCTTAATATAACGGTTCCTGCAACCTAATTAAAAAAAAAATTACAACTTTATTTGTTGTTTTGTGTTTTTTTCCCCCCATAACATTCCAAACTTAAAAAAATGAAAATACTTTTTTATAATACTTTTTAAAATACTTACTTTTGTAAAATTAATGCTGAATTTGTTCATTTTTGCTGTTAGTTTGTCTTTGGTTTACTTTATTTTTTCACATTTTTTTTAACAAAACAACATTAATACAAACAAACTCAAAAAAGGGGGCACTGGACATACACATTGTCTTTGTTTATATTTAGTTTTCTTGTTAATGATATTTTTAAAAAGTGCCCCGGGCCACACTTTGGACACCCGTGCTGTAGACCAACCTAAAATAACGTCCCTCTTCTCAGCTTGCTAATTCTCCTTGGACACCTTCTGAATGGTCGTGTTCGAATTCCAAAGAGCCCAAAGTGATGCCTCGCCTGAACTCCAAGTGCTTCAACGACAGCTTTACGTTTACTTTGGGTGTGACTTGCTGAGCCAAAAAAATCCCAGAATTCTCCCCCCAAAATACTGCTGCTCACCCACTGGTGTTGGCCTCATTCCGCCTCCTGTCTGTCTCGCTCCAGCACACACACACACACACACACACAATGCTGCCTTTCTGCCTGGTGCAGCTGAGACCATGGCTGCTGTGTGTGCTTTGTGTCTCCAAGAAGCGTCCGTGTGTGGCACTCGTGTGTTTCTCTGCGTGTTGTGGCATTTCCCCTCGCTCGGCCAGAAAACAAAATCTGGTCAGCAGCTCTGAAATAATTGCACCTTCACCTATAGCCTGTATTTTCTCCACTGTGTCGCAACTAATGCATAGAGTTGAAAACAGTATAGGCAGTAATGGTGGATGTACTTTAAAGTAGTCCGTGTGCAGCTTGTATCGCAATGTAGATTCACTATCCACTGGAAATGAGTCACCATTACTGTCAAAATATCTGGTAAACTATCACGTGAGGAGCAAGATGCATATATACATACATACATAGTAGTGGTAGCGTTTCAGTCCGAGGCTGCATGAGTGCTGCCAGCCCTGGGGGAGACGCCGTTAAGTGAGAGGGAAAATTAATTCCAACATGAAACAGAAACACGTTTTCCAACATGCTAAGGAGCCCAAACAGGATAAGTGGATAAGTAATATCATCCATGCCCAACAGTGCTAGCTAACAGTGCTATGTTAGCTAGCACTATTAGACGATTGTGTTCTATTACACTATTGTGTTCTATTACACTTATTACATTTAAAAAAAATGTATTATTATTGTGTTCTATTACACTATTGTGTTCTATTACACTTATTACATTTAAAAAAAATGTATTATTATTGTGTTCTATTACATTATTGTGTTCTATTACACTATTGTGTTCTATTACACTTATTACATTTAAAAAAGAAAATGTATTATTATTGTGTTCTATTACATTATTGTGTTCTATTACACTATTGTGTTCTATAACACTATCGTGTTCTATTAGACCAGGGGTGTCCAAACTTTTTGCAAAGAGGGCCAGATTTGGTAAGGTGAAAATGTGTGGGGGCCGACTATTTAGCCTGACATTCTTTGAACCATTAACATTAAATACAAATTAACTTTTTGGGATTTTTTTTAATTACAAATGGCATACTTTTACTTTTACATTTTTTTTACATTTAGGTTTTTACCGAAATCACAAACCACAAAAAATTAAGAAAACTATCAAGGATATCTAAGTTCATGTGAAACATTACATATTATTCACTATTATATGCTCACTGTAGGAACAGTGCTGAAAACAAAACAATGATCACTGCATATTCAAACTGTGATTTTGACCATCACAAAAAAATTAATTAACTGAGATTTAAGAATTTATTCAACTCAGAGGACTTAACAAATATCTTGCCTGCACTAATGTGAAGGGTGATACTGGGATCTTGACTGCAGTATGTAGTCCAGGTCTGGCTCAAGAGCAGTGGTTTTGATGCGCAAGACGTCACGCAGGTGAGAGTCACTCAGTCTCGTCCTCATGCGGCTCTTGTTAATGTTCATAACGGAGAATGTCTTCTCGCACATGTATGTGGAGCCAAACAAGCTCAGCATTTTCTTAGCAAATGTCCGAATTGCTTGGAACCTGCCTTCATCCAGCTGGCGGTAGAAGTTGACAAGAGGGAGCTGTTGGTGCCGACTGCGATGCTCGGCGTCACACTGCAGCTCAATGAGGTCCAGTTGCAGGTGGTCTGGAGCGTCATCAGGGTCCACGGAGAAAGGAGAGGAAAAAAGCGTGATCTCCTTTTCAATAGCTGCAAAGTCCCGAAAGCGCTGCTGAAACTCCTCAACCAGAGATGAGATGTCTGCTGCATACTTTGTCATTTGCGCACTGATATTGATCTGTGGGAAACTGGTCACAATTTCCTGCAGCGACGGGAAATGTGCGGAATTGGGCTGCGCCTGTGACAGGTGTCTTTGGAAAAGTAGCAGCTTGGTCCGAAAGGCTTTGATGTGTGAATACAGTTGGCTTACCACTGCATTTTGCCCTTGAAGGCTTGTGTTCAGCGCATTCAGATGTCGCGTTATGTCAACTAAAAATCCCAAATCAGCCAGCCAAACAGGATCATTTAATTGTGGCATGGGTTGTCCCTTTTTAGTCAAGAATTGTCCAATTTCCTCCCTGAGAGAGAAGAAGCGCTGCAGCGCGGACCCCCGACTGAGCCACCTTACGTCGGTGTGATACAAAACATCTCCGTATTCGGCCTGGATGTCGAGAAGAAACTGTTGAAACTGGCGGTGACACAGCGCTTTGGAGCGAATATAATTAATAGTCTTTATCACCGGTTTCATAACATTATCATACTTCATATATTTGGCACAGAGAACTTCTTGATGAATAATACAGTGGAGTTTAATAGCGCTGCCTCCTTCTTCGCTGACTTTGTTACAGACAAGGCTTGATAATCCACTCCGCTCGCCAGCCATGGCAGGTGCGCCGTCCGTAATAATCCCGGTGACTTTATTCCACTGTAGTTTCATGTCATCTACGGTGGAACAAACAGAAACAAATAAATCCGTTCCTCTTGTTTGGCCCTTCAGACTCTGGAGGTCCAGAAGCTCTTCACTCACGTTCATGTCATTGTCCACTCCTCTTAAAAAGATCAGTAACTGAGCGGTGTCGGACGCATCCGTGCTTTCATCGCACGCTAACGAGAAAAAGTCAAACTCGGTTCCTTTTGCCTCTAACTGTCTCTTAATATCTAATGAAACTTCTTCAATTCTTCGTACCACAGTATTACGAGCCAGGCAAATATTGGCAAACTCTTGCTTCTTCGCGGGACAAATTTTCTCAACCATTTTCATTACACAGTCTTTAATAAATTCACCCTCAGTGAAAGGTTTGCAGTGCTTTGCAATCAGCGTTGCCACTTCGTAGCTTGCCTTTGTGGCATTTTCATTTGACTCACGGGCTCTTGTGAAAAAGCTTTGCTGTGCCGTTAAAACAGCTTCCAGTTGCTTCACTTTTTCACCGCGCTCGTTCCCAGTTAGCTTGTCGTAGCTAGCATGTTTCGTCTGGTAGTGCCTCTTGATGTTGAATTCCTTGAAAACAGCCACAGTCTCTTGGCAAATTAGGCAGACACAGTTGTTTCGTATTTCAGTGAAAAAATACTCAAATTTCCACTTGTCCTGGAAGCGGCGGCCCTCGCGGTCAACTTTCCTTTTTTTGTTTACAGTCGCCATGTTAGAAATGGGCTGGGCTGAAACGATCACGCAAGGCCAGGGTCACGGCGGCCAGAGTGCGGCCACAGGGCTACTGCCATCTTCTGGTGAAATGAAAAATAGCTTTTTGTACACATGTATTTTATACTGTGGTCAACAGTGATGGCGGGCCGCATATTATTGATTTCATGATAGAGGCCGCGGGCCGGTAAAAAATTGTCCACGGGCCGCAATTGGCCCGGGGGCCGGACTTTGGACATGTCTGTATTAGACTATTGTGTTCTATTAGACTATTGTGTTCTCTTACACTATTGTGTTCTATTACACTATTGTGTTCTATTACACTATTGTGTTCTATTACACTATTGTGTTCTATTACACTATTGTGTTATATTACACTATTGTGTTATGTTAGACTATTGTGTTCTATTACACTATTGTGTTCTATTACACTATTGTGTTCTATTACACTATTGTGTTATATTAGACTATTATGTTCTATTACACTATTGTGTTCTATTACACGATAGTGTTCTATTACACTATTGTGTTCTATTAGACTTGTGTTCTATTACACTATTGTGTTCTATAACACTATCATGTTCTATTAGACTATTGTGTTCTATTACACTATTGTGTTCTATTGCACTATTGTGTTCTATTACACTACTGTGTTCTATTACACTATTGTGTTCTATTAGACTATTGTGTTCTATTAGACTATTGTGTTCTATTACACTATTGTGTTCTATTACACGATTGTGTTCTATTACACTATTGTGTTCTATTAGACTTGTGTTCTATTAGACTATTGTGTTCTATTACACTATTGTGTTCTATTACACTATTGTGTTCTATAACACTATCGTGTTCTATTAGACTATTGTGTTCTATTACACTATTGTGTTCTATTACACTATTGTGTTCTATAACACTATCGTGTTCTATTAGACTATTGTGTTCTATTACACTATTGTGTTCTATTACACTATTGTGTTCTATTACATTATTGTGTTCTATTACACTATTGTGTTATATTAGACTATTGTGTTCTATTACACTATTGTGTTCTATTACACTATTGTGTTCTATTAGACTTGTGTTCTATTACACTATTGTGTTCTATTACACTATTGTGTTCTATTACACTATTGTGTTCTATAACACTATCATGTTCTATTAGACTATTGTGTTCTATTACACTATTGTGTTCTATTGCACTATTGTGTTCTATTACACTATTGTGTTCTATTACACGATTGTGTTCTATTACACTATTGTGTTCTATTAGACTTGTGTTCTATTAGACTATTGTGTTCTATTACACTATTGTGTTCTATTACACTATTGTGTTCTATAACACTATCGTGTTCTATTAGACTATTGTGTTCTATTACACTATTGTGTTCTATTACACTATTGTGTTCTATAACACTATCGTGTTCTATTAGACTATTGTGTTCTATTACACTATTGTGTTCTATTACACTATTGTGTTCTATTACATTATTGTGTTCTATTACACTATTGTGTTATATTAGACTATTGTGTTCTATTACACTATTGTGTTCTATTACACTATTGTGTTCTATTAGACTTGTGTTCTATTACACTATTGTGTTCTATTACACTATTGTGTTCTATTACACTATTGTGTTCTATAACACTATCATGTTCTATTAGACTATTGTGTTCTATTACACTATTGTGTTCTATTACACTATCGTGTTCTATTACACTATCGTGTTCTATTAGACTATTGTGTTCTATTACACTATTGTGTTCTATTACACTATTGTGTTCTATTACACTATCGTGTTCTATTAGACCAGGGGTGCTCATTAAGTCGATCGCGATCTACCGGTCGATCGCGGAGGTGGTACTGGTCGATCGCTGGTCGATCGCGGCGTGACATTAAAAAAATATCATCTTAGCATCAATGCCGTCACTTGATTGATATACAGGGCAGCCATTCAGATGACAACTGAATGTTGCCCTTCGGGTGACCAATCAAATCAAACAACGTCTCTAAGTGCAGCAGAACTTACGATGTCAGCCTATCATCCATCCCCGTTACTTGATTGACATACAGGACAACCAGTCAGATGACAACTGAATTTTGACCTTTAGGTCACCGCTCATGCGTAAACAACGATGCAAAGTGCTAAGTTAGTCGGCGAATTGCGTCAGATTTTAAGCCCTCGCTAAAGTTTATGGTCACTAAAATGAGTGAAGTAGCTGGACCAAGTAAAAAGGCAAAAACATATCACTTCCATACGGAATGGGAGGTGGACTTTTTTTTTTCACAATGTCTTTTTCGAAGTGCGTTTGCCTGGCTAACCTGGCTATCAGCAGCTACTGTCCGGACTATGCATCCCTGGCTGATTCAATTCAGTGCAAGTCATCAAAGTAAACTCAGGTAATTACAAAAAATGTTAATAGTTAATTATGTGTGTTTTGCAATATTGGCTCATTTGGTTATGTAAGGTATTACACTATTGTGTTCTATTAGACTATTGTGTTCTATTACACTATTGTGTTCTATTACACTATTGTGTTCTATTAGACTTGTGTTCTATTAGACTATTGTGTTCTATTACACTATTGTGTTCTATTAGACTTGTGTTCTATTAGACTATTGTGTTCTATTACACTATTGTGTTCTATTAGACTTGTGTTCTATTAGACTATTGTGTTCTATTAGACTATTGTGTTCTATTACACTATTGTGTTCTATTACACTATTGTGTTCTATTAGACTTGTGTTCTATTAGACTATTGTGTTCTATTACACTATTGTGTTCTATTACACTATTGTGTTCTAAAAAAAAATTGTGAGGACAAAATAAAGACAAAGATTATGGGAATAAAGTTAGGATTCTGAAAATAAAATTTACAAGAACAAAGTAGTAGTTATAATAGCAGAAAAGGGAAAAAAACACATGTCAGTTTATGAGAATAAAGTAAAAAAAAATAGAAAAATATATTAAATATGATCATATTTTATCATCATATCATATTTGGAAAAATAATGTAATTTTAGTCACATAGCTTTGAAATATACCAGATATACAAAATGTGTTATTTTAATTAATAATATTATGAGAAAAATAAAATAGAGTAGGTTGGGGAAATGGTATCATGATAATAAAGTCAAAATAATATGAAAATAAAGTCAAAGAAAATACACACATCTTATTTAAATTTAAATTTTATATATTTATTATATCAATATCAATATATTGATATGAATAGTATTCTTTTTCAACGCCACTATCGCCACACGTGTCACTTTCCCAAAGCGGCCCTTTGCATCGGGACACATGACGTCTGTCACACAACGACACGTGTTTGCAGCGCACGCCGCCATGCAGCTACTTCCCTGCAGCCGCGCTCTGTAAGCGGCGGAGACGCAAACGAGAGCGAAAGGCTCCATGACAGCGGCTTTACGAGAGGATGAGATTTAGATGAGAGCAGAAGACGCGTCAGCGAGGAGATTTTAAGGCGAGCCGAGTAAGGATGGCAAGTAGATTTAGCTCCGGCTTAGGGATGGGAAACATCAGAAGAAGCTGTGGAGGGAAAGGAGGAAGAGGCAAGGCGTCGGTGACAGGTCGTGAGTGTCAAAGACACATGTTTGAAGGATGAAACCAGGGCTCCATTACGCCGCCGCCATCATCCGCTGCTCCTGTGAGAAAACGCTTCCTGCACCCGACCGCAAAATCAAGCTTTTAACTTCGAAACCAGGCGGGAAGTGTCGTGTGAACTGATGCCTCTTGAAATATTGCTCTGCAGGAACAGGATAAGTCTCTCAGCTCCTCTGAGGTTGACGCTTGCCCTCCATGAATATTTGCGCTTTGCTAAAGAATACATAAACCAGGGACTATAAGAAAATGTAGAACATACTTTATAGACTATAACTTGCACTTTTTTCATATTTTTGCGGGTTTTAAATGAAACCTACAAAAATATAAGTTCATTACATAAAGCCATTTCTAAAGCTTTGGGACTCCAGCAAACCACAGTGAGAGCCATTATCCACAAATGGCCAAAACATGGAACAGTGGTGAACCTTCTTAGGAGTGGCCGGTCAACCAAGACAACTCCAAGAGCGCAGCAGCGACTCATCCAAGAGGTCACGAAAGACCCCACAACAACATCCAAACAAGTGCAGGCCTCCCTTTAAGGACAGTGTTGGTGACTCCACCATAAGAAAGACACTGGGCAAAAACTGCAGAACAAAAATAATATTAAGACTCAGAAAATATCTCAGTAAGACTCAGTAAAAAATGGCGGTGGTAGTGTGATGGTCCCTGGTCTAGGGATGTATCATCTATGGTCTATCGTCTACTGTTGTCTGCTTGTGAAGCCTTTTGAGGCTGTTTTGTGACTAAGGGCTATATAAATAAAATTGACTTGTGACTTGACGTGACGTGACGTGACGTGACGTGACGTGACGTGACGTGACTTGACTTGACTTGACTTGACTTGACTTGACTTGACTTGACTTGACTTGACTTGACTTGACTTGACTTGACTTGACCTGACCTGACCTGACCTGACCTGACCTGACCTGACCTGACCTGACCTGACCTGACCTGACCTGACCTGACCTGACCTGACCTGACCTGACCTGACCTGACCTGACCTGACCTGACTTGACTTGACTTGACTTGACTTGACTTGACTTGACTTGACTTGACTTGACTTGACTTGACTTGACTTGACCTGACTTGACCTGACATGCAGACCACCAAGTGGTGCCAAATGACTTTTTCCCCAGAGTTTTTCTTCCTGGCACTCACATACACATGCACCAGTGACTTGAGAGAGACACTGCCTCTCCACAAAGTGTTAGCAAGTTGTTAGCAAGTTAGCAAACAACAGAGGGGCTATGATGCTAATTTTAAGCTAATCATCGGTGATCAATGAAGCAGAGTCATAAAGACTAAAGACATAAAGTGTAATATCTTTTTCTTTCATACTGGACAAAAAATAGGGGTCCAAAACGGGTGAGTGTTCACTTCCTGCCCCTGTATTTGTGCTCACGTTCACATCCCGCCATCGCCCTGATTACTCCCCGTTTTATGCGTAGTCAGGTTTTTAATCGTTGAGCGCGGCGGTCCCGTAACGACCCATATAAATCAGAAACCCCTTGTTTCCAGCCGCCCAAGAAACTCAGCAATTAGTTAAATTAAGTAGGTCGATGCGCTCAATGGAGGGGTGGGGGGGTGGGTGTGGGGGGTAGATTGACACGCTCACACAAAGCCCGTCGACGCCGCTCTGAGTGTCTCATTTCGGCTTTTGTTCCGCACCATTGACTGTGCCTTTGTCGGCTTTTTCCAGATGATTTTTATGTCGCTTCGGTGTACTCGTTCTTAATCCCGCAGCCAAAGACTGGCGGGGTTGCTATAGCGATGGACGCCTGTTACGTTGCCGTGGTTACACACTGTTGCCGTGTCAGCCATTCATTCCTAAATAGAAATTCACCACAAATGTCATTCTGTAGAGTTTTTTTTACCCCATCATATGACTTTATTGGCTGTGTTTGGTGTTCTAATGAAGCCCTTTTGGACATGTGACGATGATGATGATGATAATGATGATGGTGATGCACCCCCCCTCTGTTTCAGGCCAGCCAGTTGGGCGTTTACCGGGCATTTGTGGATAACTACGAGCTGGCGGTGGAGACGGCCGAGAAGTGCTGCCAGGCCAACACACAGTTTGCCGAAATATCGGAGGTACTCAGTGCCGATGTCCTGAATTGACCGTGATGGCAGTAAATGCATCGTTTCATGTCTGAACAATATCTTTATTGATTGTCACATTTATTATTATTATTATTATGGTTGTTATTTATCAATAAGACAAAAAACTATATTAAATTCTGAAAATTTTAATTATATAGAGTAAAACAATATGTAAAAATATGTAAATTAATCATTGTGAATTTTTTGTGAATTTTAATATTTTATGATCCAGCTCAAAGGTGGCCATATTTGCAGCATTTTTCAAAATAATTTAAATAAATATATATTACTGAACAATTCATCTGTTGATTAAAATTTAGGAATAAAAATTGTAATTGTTTAAGTAGAAATAATATAAAACAGAAAATATATTAAAGCATGTGATTTTTGACTGTGCTATCTGGTCATTTTTGCCAGATGTTGCAAAATTTAAAAAAATAAATAAATATGTAAAACAGAACAAAAATACATCTGTAAAATAAAATGTGAAAATAAAAAAAATTATAATTCAATGTTTAAATAGAAATAATGTAAAATAAAAAAAAACTAACAATTTTTTAATCATATTAATATTTGTGAATGCTTGTTTTTCCTTAAAGGGGACCTATGATGCTTTTTCCACGTTTCTGACCTAGAAATGTAGTTAGAATGTTGTATTCTCCTGTTAAGTGATGCCAACGTTTCACATAATGAGGTTTGCACATTTCCCCGCCGGGAAAGATACATTAATGTCGGACACGCTGTGCACCCACGGAGGTGAAGAGAACCACGGTGCTCACTGTCTGGAACACGGTAGTCCCACAAAAAACGTGTAATGACCACATTTCCAGTACCGATGTTGTGTCTGCAGTTAGTAAACGCAGCACCCTCACATCCGGCTTCTGAGCTCCACGGCACCGGCGGTGCCTCTGACAAAGTGTGTCCGACAACGAGTGCTCCTCCTGGGGCAGGTGAGGTTGGAGAAGCACCAGTAGTGGCTGCTCTTTGAGTTCATACCTGTTGAGTCAGGGGTCTCCAGCCAGTAGATCAACTCCTATACACACTAAATCGGGAGTGGGGTTCGTTTGTAGTGAGGAAGCGCTTTGGGCGTGTGACCAATCACAGTGGAGTGGGCGTGCCCGGAGGAGGGCCGTGTGTGAGGAATAAATTAAAACAGACCGTTCTGGCAGGAAACACAAATCCAAGGAAATACATCTGGAATAGGTGCAGATTCTGGAAGATCTAGAAAGCTTTCTGTGCGGGATATTGTGGGTAACTGCTCTATAGGAGTCCACAACTCAATAAAAAGGGTCGAAAATGAGCATAATATGTCCCCTTTAAGGGGTGTAGAATACTTTTATGTTTTCTTGTCAGTTCCAGCTAAAAGATAACCCTTCATGCCATATGTTATAATTTATATAAACATTATCATTATAAAATTCTAATTAAAAAATACAAATATATAAGAGAACCAAAATATATAAATACATTAAAATATAAGAATAAAAAGGCAATTAAGTTGTTTGAACAAAAATTAAAATTAAAACAAATTCAAGAAAGAATTAAAAACACAATCTGTGCAGGATATTGTGGGTAACTGCTCTATAGGAGCCCACAACTCAATACAAAGGGTCAAAAAATGAGCATAATAGGTCCCCTTTAATAGGGGCGTAGAATACTTTTATGTTTTCTTGTCAGTTCCAGTCCAGCTAAAAGATAACCCTTTATGTCATATGTTATAATTTATATAAACATTATCATTATAAAATTGTAATAAAAAATACAAATATATAAGCGAACCAAAATATATAAATAAATTAAAATATAAGAATAAAAAATGCAATGAAGTTGTTTGAACAAAAATAAAAATGAAAACAAATTCAAAAAAGAATTAAAAACACAATCTGTGCGGGATATTGTGGGTAACTGCTCTATAGGAATCCACTACTCAATATTAAGGGTCAAAAATGAGCATAATAGGTCTCCTTTAATAGGGGCGTAGAATACTTTTATGTTTTCTTGTCAGTTCCAGCTAAAAGATAACCCTTTATGCCATATGTCATAATTTATATAAACATTATCATTATAAAATTCTAATAAAAAATACAAATATATATAAGAGAAACAAAATATATAAATAAATCAAAATATAAGAATAAAAAATGCAATGAAGTTGTTTGAACAAAAATAAAAATTAAAACAAATTCAAGAAAGAACTAAAAACACAATCTGTGCGGGATATTGTGGGTAACTGCTCTATAGGAGTCCACAACTCAATAAAAAGGGTCGAAAATGAGCATACTATGTCCCCTTTAAGGGGTGTAGAATACTTTTATGTTTTCTTGTCAGTTCCAGCTAAAAGATAACCCTTTATGCTATAATTTATGTTATAATTTATATAAACATTATCATTATAAAATTCTAATAAAAAATAAATACAAATATATGAGAACCAAAATATATAAATAAATTAAAATATGAGTTAAAATAATAATAATGAATAATATTTTTATATAATTATATAAGAAAATAATATAATATATTTATAATAATTCAAAAAATGAATGAAGTTGTTTGAACAAAAATTAAAATTAAAACAAATTCAAGAAAGAATTAAAAACACAATCAATAAATATAAGCAATGCAATAATAATTTGGATTGAAATTTGGATTATTTCTCATTAAAATATCCTTAAAATATGTTGATGTGTGCTTGTCATTTTGAGCTAAAAGGTAACAGAGCGAGACTGAACAGAAAATACAGTAATACAGAAATGTGTTTAAATATATATCAAATGAAAAGTACATAAATAATAAATTAATATCACAAATTAAAAAACAATTAATCCTTGCCTACAATGTATTTTTTATATTTTCAGCAAAAATGTACAGAACAACCACAAGAAAAATACATATGTCATCATATCAGAGCATGATACAGCATATCAATAAAACTCTGCTTTGCCACTTTGCCTTTGAACTGTCCATCGGTAAGATTTGAATGTGGCGTCCCATGACTGTCATTATGCCCTGATTATGTCCGTTACAGCCTAATGCCTCATTAGGCAATATGGCTGCCGCTGTTTCAAAGCAGCGCACGTATGCATGGGTACGGTAGCTGTTGCAGCTGCTTTCATCTTCCGACGTTGTTAACATGATGGCGATGCATGATGGCGGCGCTGAGGGTGGCGTTTCATGTTTGACTCCGACCCACAGAACCTGAAGGTGAGGAGCCCCAAAGACTGCAAGGAGCCCACGGCCAAGAACTCCCTGGAGGGTGAGTCACCTTGAAGATTTCATCATGAATCAAATCATGTTTTTAACGTAGCCGTACCTTCATTTTGCTTTTCTCCCAACAGCTTTGCTTTACAAACCAGTGGACAGAGTGACACGCAGCACGCTGGTGCTTCACGTAAGTCGCGTCCAACTACCTCGCCCCGTAAATGTGGGCTAATTAAATGCAGCGCGCTAATGAATGGCTGCGGAGTTTAATAGGCTTTAAATAAGCCACATTTAATTGAGCTAACTTCCAGTCCCAGCTAATGCACCACCACAAAGACTGAATGATAAAGTCAACAAAGGAGAGGGAAGTTAATCAGTCAGTCAGACTGGTGGCCTCTACCTTGATATGCTTCTATTCCTCAACAACAATTATTAATAAGCTAATGTTTTTAGTAAAAGTGTTCCTTCATCGTCTCTTGTTCTCTGCGCTTGCTTCATCCATTGTTGTCTTAAAGCTTCCTCTTTTCGGAAAAAAAACAAACTTACAGTCACATGGATATTGTGAACATCCAGCAGCAACACAACATTTTTGTTATGACTACTATTTTGATGAAAAGTACACTGAACCTCGAGAAGCGTTTGTTCACTCTGCTTTAACTGCGAGGCGTCACCCCGATGACGTCACTTCCAGAAATTAGCTAGTTCGTCGTGGGTGGCACCATCAACTATAAATGTCATTTTCCTTCAAAAAAAAGTCAATCCTACGGAAATTGAGATTTTTGAAATCTGAGGTTTGAATGTAGAAACGTTTTTTTGCCGTTAGGACCTCCTCAAGCACACGCCCGCTAGCCACCCGGACCACCCGCTGCTCCAGGACGCGCTACGCATCTCACAGAACTTCCTGTCCAGCATCAACGAGGAGTCCACGCCCCGAAGGCAGCTGATGACGGTCAAGAAGGGCGAGGTAAGCTCATATTTTTAGCTATTCCCTAATCAACCATATTGATTTATTCACTTTGTTGTACAGTAGTTCCTGTTTGTGGCGGCGATCCTTACCAGACCCCGACCGTGTTAAGTGAATTTTGGCAACGTAGGATTCTTTATTCATAAATGGAATATTTTCATAGTTCGAGCATAGCAAACCTGTTTAGGACCTTTTAAATACTTTACATTAAATACAAACATTATTAGAGCCCTCTAGACATGAAATAACACCCCTATATTCACCTTTACACTACTACATAGACATAAATAAGACATTGAAGTTGACTTGAAAAAAGGCAAAAGACGTATAAATGAATCATTTGGAGCGAATGAGTTAATCTACTTTAGAAAGATATTCCGTATTCCGTGGAGTCTCTTTCCCGCGTGTCATGATGATGTCATGACCCCTCCCTCGAGATGACCTTGAAGCTGCTAGCTCATGCCCTTATATGGCCACACTGGGGTTTGCTGCTTGAAAGGGTTGAGGGGTGGGTAACCATCCCCCAACGGTCCCATTGTGGTTTAGCCGAGTACTTATACCCCCCCCCAATCTTACGATGTCATCCCCAGAGATGACTTGATGCGCACGACTGGACGTCTCTTGATTGAAAGCTTTCGTGACACGGCCGTACATAACGTCGGTAATGAGCCCCTACCCGGTTAATTATTCATAAATGGAGGGTGGGAGCCAGCGGGTGAGTGGCTCCTCCCTCTTGCTCACATAGTGGGGGGGGGGTCATTACTGCAACTCTCACAAAGACACACACACATATACACACTGTATTCGCAGATAGTTCTAGCCCCACCCCCTTTACCTGTCCCTACAGGCCCCACTTCCACCCCGGTCCGTCCACACACAGCAGCAGGCATCAAATATTGATGACAGATACATGAAGGCTGCACACAGAAATCAATGGAACTCGTTATATTGCTCCTTGCTTTGGAGCCAGTACGCTATTTGATATTCCTGCAGGGTTATTAAAGGCGACGCAGCCTGCTATCACGCTACATTTTCAAGGCAGTAGGTCAGGACGGCGCGTAAAGTAGTCATTTAGGACAAAACAGACAGATGGCATGTAGTGTACGTTGTCAGTGCACAAATAAACAACACACTGGGGGGGAATAATAAACACAATGGCAAAAACACTAATGCTCAAAGCTAACAGCCGTATTGCTGCCTGACGCATATAGCTTTATTTCAAGATGTGTAGCAAAGCCTGAGGGCTTTTCCCATGCAAGGAAGTGGCCAGTAAACGTATCTATTATGTCACAAAGACACACACATGAGCTAGTGCAAACACACTTAAAGCACATGTGCGCCGCGTTCTAAAAATAAACATGGATTTTGTAAATTCATGCCATTTACTGGCGTACAAACGCTCTCAGCGCCCCGGGAGATGTCAATATTTAATCTGCACGACTATGCTTTCTCAGTGCATGCTCTTCATCTTCCTCGCATTAGCTATGAGACGTGTTACCGATGAATAGGCTGGCGTATTATGTCATATTTACACAATTTAAAGGTAGTATTTTTCAATCATTTCAATCATGTGCTAACATTATACTGATATTTTAACACAGTTAGCCTATTAGTTAGCCTTGATGCTGGAATGTAGGCAGTGGAAACGTGTTTTTAGAAAGTCCTACTAAGAACACAGCACTCTGTGTGTAGCTTTAATGCTAACGATTGTACACGCCGTCTCCAATAGCGCTCTTTAGCATTTGACTTATTTGGCACTTTATCTTGTTAGCATGTTACGTATTTGTGTCCTTTATCTACTTTTTACATCTCCACTGTAAATCTGTACTAGTCCTTTGTAATAGATGCCATCTATCACATTCAACAGCGTAAGATTAGCGAGACTAGCATAAATAGCTATGTGATGTGCTAACATTATACTGATATTTTAACACAGTTAGCCTATTAGTTAGCCTTGATGCTGGAATGTAGGCAGTAGAAACGTGTTATTAGAAAGTCCTACTAAGAACACAGCACTGTGTAGCTTTAATGCTAACGATTGTACACGCCCGTCTCCAACAGTGCTCTTTAGCATTTGATTTATTTGGCACTTTAACTCGTTAGCATGTTACGTATTTGTGTCCTTTATCTACTTTTTACATCTCCACTGTGAATCTGTACTAGTCCTTTGTAATAGATGCCATCTATCACATACAACAGCGTAAGATTAGCGAGACTAACATAGATAGCTATGTGATGTGCTAACATTATACTCATATTTTAACACAGTTAGCCTATTAGTTCCATAATTTGGCCTAAATGTAAGAATGAATGATGCGGTTTCATTCTTTTACACGTATTGAGAGCTCTTAATGGATGAAAGAAGAGGAAAACGTTATCCCGCGCGGGACAACAAAAAGCTCCTTGTCAACCGTGTGCTTTGTAATCAGCTGCACTTCACTGTCTTCTGGCGGTGACGGTATGTGTTCATGATGGAGGGGGGGGGGGGGTGAGCGGATGGAGGAACACGATGATGTAATGGCCCCTGAACATGTGTGATGTCATCGTAGGAGACATGGAGGAAATTGGTTTTAAATGTGACATTGGTACAGCGTATCACATCTCGTCAACGACATCACATATGAAACTTAAATTTAAACTTTATTTTCCTGACATGGTTGACATGTAATTCATCTTCTCCAGCAGCCTTGTGTTACTGTGAAATATATAATAGTCTAATCAAATGTGGGCTAACCTTGTACAGTAAAATGGTTATTTTGACATTACCTCCCCCCTCTGGTTCAGCTTGGTATTGCAGCCTCATTATATAGTCTGACATCAGTGAGGTGGCCAATAACAGCAAAAAAAAAAAATCTTCCTCATGTACTCCATACCTCTTTTATTCCCCCCTCACCTAAAAACCGTGCTCGGAACCTCTCTATGACATAATTGGAACCCTGGGGGCCTCGTTTTGCAGCATTTAAAACAATTACGGGATTTTTGTTTTGTCTCCTTTGTCTCCTTCCTGTGCAATGTGGCGTATATTTCCTGATGATGATGATGATGATGATTCTGTTTACGCTTGGTTCTAAGCCGCGTCACAACATGGAAAAGTGACTTGTGGTTGTGGTTGCCCACCGCAGAACCGCCAGCTGCTGAGGGACAGTTTCATGGTGGAGCTGGTGGAGGGAGCCAGGAAGCTGCGACACGTCTTCCTCTTCACCGACCTGCTGCTCTGCGCCAAACTCAAGAAACAAATCGCCGGGTAAAAAAAAAAAAACAAACCCAACACAATCCCGACATAGTGGCCTGGGGTGTTTGTTTATTTACTCAACTGTACCAGGAATCTATTAGAGGTTAAGCTTTCATAATAAGGTTTTATTTCTACACTTTTATTTTGAAGAGGTAATTACATTCTATTGTAAGCTTCAGCTTTACAGATGCCATGTCATATCTGACATGACGGTACAAGCAGTAGTAAAGGTAATCATTACAGCCACCAATTTGTATTCCTAAAGGGGACAAATGAAGTGTCTATTTGAGGTGTGGTGTTTATTATCCACCACTTAATTGGGGGGTGGGGGACTGGGGGGCATCTGTTTGCGCGGAGGTCATTATTTGGGGAAATATAGTCATCTCCCCATTCATTCTGTGTCCCGCAGTAAAAACCAACAGTACGACAGTAAGTGGTACATCCCGTTGAGCGAACTCGCCTTCCAGGGACCCGAGGAGGCCGAGCCCCTCACCGTCCCGCAAGTCCCCGACGAGGAGTTGGACGCCATGAAGGTGAAGATCTCCCACCTCCGCAGTGAGCTCCAGCGAGAGAAGGTACACCCAGGGAAGGAAAGATAAAAATAACTAGGAGATTTTACGGTGACATATGTATTTCTGCCACCCCCTTTGACCCCCTCCCCCCCTACAGAGCGCTAACAAGGGCTCGAAGGTCATCGACCGTCTCAGGAAGAAGCTGTCCGAGCAGGAGTCTCTGCTGCTCTTGACGTCTCCCAGCATGCACCTTCGAGTTTACAACAAGAACGGCAAGGTGAGGATTCTTTATTTGTTGTCACCAGCGGTGTTCCCCTGGGCTCAATCTTAAGCCCCCTCTTGTTCAGCATTATATTATTTCTACACTAACTTTGATGTTGTTTACGTGTTAGCTGCTTCAGCTAAGATTGCCATTCCAATTCTCTGAATTTGTCTGCCTTTTCAGAGCTACAGCTTCCTGATTTCATCCGACTATGAACGAGCAGAATGGAAAGAGCTCATCAAGGAGCAGCAGAAGAAATGTATGTTTCTTATCGTTGAGGTTATTTACTACCCTTTGAGGTCCAAAAACTTTTGATTTATTTTTTTATCAGCATTTTTTTTGCTGATATCGAGCCGATAATAAGTATCGATAATCATCAGACATCGCTAGTTATAATGTATAATTATATAATTCAACTACTGCAATCAGGGTGGCACGGCGGTCTAGTGGTTAGCGCGCAGACCTCACAGCTAGGAGACCAGGGTTCAATTCCACCCTCGGCCATCTCTGTGTGGAGTTTGCATGTTCTCTGCATGCGTGGGTTTTCTCCGGGTACTCCGGTTTCCTCCTACATTCCAAAAACATGCTAGGTTAATTGGCCACTCCAAATTGTCCATAGGTATGAATGTGAGTGTGAATGGTTGTTTGTCTATATGTGCCCTGTGATTGGCTGGCCACCAGTCCAGGGTGTACCCCGCCTCTCGCCCAAAGACAGCTGGGATAGGCTCCAGCACCCCCCACGACTCTCGTGAGGAAAAGCGGTAGAAAATGAATGAATGAATGAATGAATGAATGAACTACTGCAATCAATAGTTATTCATTTTATTACCAAATGATGCTATATGTCTGTGGTTTATTTGTAAGGTTTTAAAGCCTCTTCGTTGACGTCCATGGAACTTCAAATGCTGACCAACTCGTGTGTCAAGCTGCAGACGGTCCATCACATCCCGCTAAGTATCAACAAGGAAGGTAAGCGACTTGTTTTGATACGTATGATACGCTCATGAAGCTGTGGCAGTCCATCCGGATAAAGTTGCAGTTTGTGGAGATGTAAAAATAATCAGCATCCAGCCAAATGTTTTTGATATGGTATGACTACGCTCCAACACAAACACTCTGTTTAGATACTTTTTTTCTCTTTTTGCAGAGGATGAAGCGCCGGGTCTCTACGGCTTCCTGAATGTAATCGTCCACTCCGCCTCCGGCCTCAAACAGAGCTTGAGTGAGTCACACAGACGCAAAAGCAAACACGTCAGAGCAAATTAACGTTAAGTTCTTTGCTCATTCGTTGAGTCGTGTTCACGATAAATGCAGCTCTTAGCCGCTAGTCTGCTACTTCAAGCACAGCCCACATCTAAAATCATTTGCTAATATGCCGCATGTCGTTTGTGCTTGTCAGATCTGTATTGCACATTGGAGGTGGACTCTTTCGGCTTCTTTTCCAATAAAGCCAAGACGAGAGTGTATCGATACACCACTGAACCCAAATGGAACGAAGTAAGTGACATACGTATATATTGGGAAACTCATGGGAAGAAATCTGTGCTTTTTTGGCCCAATACTTTTCCATAGAGGTATATTAAATGAACAATACCGTATTGTATTATTTTTAAAAGAAAACAGTATGTTTTCTTATCTTTATTTCATGTGTAACCGTACAAGCACTGAAAAAAGTTTTTCAAGTGTGTTTTGTTGCATATATAGCAATATATATAATATATAAACAAAAGTATTGGGACAGCCCAGTTAAACAATAAATGAATTTCTGTCCCAATACTTTTGTCCATGTTGTTTTCTTTGTTCTTTGTAGAAGAAAATCATAAGAAAAGTGTGTTTTAAAGTCTCAAATGTTTAATTTTTTTTTTGGCTTTTATTTTTTTCAGACTTTTTAATGTGTGCTTTGTTGCATATGTAGCTTTATTTCCAGGACAAAAGTATTGGGACAGCCCTGTTAATCAACCAATGGATTTTTGTCCCAATATTTCTGTCCATATTTTACAGAATTTCTTGTAGCCATGACTGAAAGTCTCAAATGTTTCATGTTTTTTTGGGGGGCTTTTATTTTTTTCAGATTTTTTTAATGTGTGCTTTGTTGCATATATAGCTTTATTTCAAAGACAAAAGTATTGGGACAGCGCAGTTAAACAATAAATGAATTTATTGTTAATACTTTTGTCCATATATGTTTTTCTATTCTTTATAGAAGAAAATCATAAGAAAAGTGTGTTTTGTCACGTGATCTTCATTTCAAAACATGTCATACAATGTCACAATGCCACTGCTTATTGTGAGCACTGACATGTATTGGGACACCCCGTTTAATCAAACCATACATTTCTGTCCCAATACTTTTGTGACATGGTTTACAGTCTATTTAATGTCCTGTGCTGAAAGTCTAGATGTGCAAGCACACAAGCACGTACGTGCACGTGAACGGAATAGCTGCATGGAGGAAGAAAAGCTGTGAGACCCAATCAGTGGCGTGAAAGGGGAGTGGGGGGGGGGGGGTTGCATCTGCAGTGAAAGTCTCTGAGGAGTTTGTTCAGCAAAGTGGAAGTAATATCCGCTAATGAGGAGCTGCTGGTGATGACTGCGTCCACATGTGAAGTCGACCAAATGTGAAGCGTTAAATAATTACAGACGGCGTTGCACGGATTTTGAAAAAAAAAAAAAAAAACTCCTTCCTCTGACCCGCTCCCGAATGTGTAGTAAATCAGGCTTCTCGACACATCTTAAAATACAGCCATTCAGCTCCCACAAGTTTGACTTGTGTTTCTCTTCAGTAAATAGGCTAACCTAGCATGATGCTAAAATGTGAGCGTAATATTAGCACGTTAGCATCACATAGGTATTGCTAACATTTGTGTCATCCTGTCAAATCATCGGCATCCGTTATGCTGGAATAGTGTAAATGTAAAAACTGTGCATTTTGAAGTGGCCTTTTATTGGGGCCAGCCTCAGGGACACCTATACATGCAATAACCACGCTGACGAAATGAGCTTCAAAATCAACTCTATCCCGACTTGTGCGTGTGTCCATCAGGAGTTCGAGATCGAGCTGGAGGGCTCGCAGACCCTGCGGCTGCTCTGCTACGAGAAGTGCTACAACAAGACCAAGCAGAACAAAGAGGACGGCGAGAGCACGGACCGCATCATGGGGAAAGGCCAGATCCCGGTATGGCATGACGTCAGCCTCCTTTCCGCAGAGCCTTCTCGTTGGACTCGCTTATCACGAAGCGTGAATGTTGTGCCGCGGATGATTTAAAGCCAGCGTGAATTTGTTTGGGATGAGATGACGTAATGAGAGGACGCTCGGGGGGGGGGGGGGGGGGCATGGCTCTCTCTGAGGACCGCTCACATGGGAATAAGTGCTTTTCTTCTCTGCTTCTAATAGAATAATAATAATATTATTTTCATCAATACCAGCCTTCAGCATAATAACAACTCCAACAAAGGAGAGGCAGACTCGTGTTAAAAAAGCACAACAAAAAGTGCTACGCCAAAAAAAAGCTTTTATTTTTATGAATGGGTGTGACCTGAGCACGTGCTTTCACTCAGCACAAGCAGACAATCCTTTCCTAATGTCTTAAAAAGATCACATGATATATGATATATAAATAATGCACTCTTTGTGTGGCTGCACGTGTGAATGACGCCGCCCTCTAGTGGTAGGTCTGTGTCACTACACCGATGATGTCATCCCAAATAAGCTGCACAAACCACTGCTTTGTTTGGCTGCCTTTACACATATCTTAAAAATAAAATAAAAAAAACTGAAATATATAAACTCATATTTGCACTACACAGGTCAGGTTTGGGAATAAGAAATATGATAAATTAATTTTATTTTTCCTGCTCAATTGTGACTGGGTGAGAATCACTGCAATGACGTAATGTGCGATGTTATGTGGATTATTTGGTAACAGTAACAGTAACAGGCCTACATGCTAACCACTCGGCCAACATTTGGAATGATACGTGAAGTATTCTATCAACCAAAACGATATTGTCTGTGATATATTGTATGTATTAACAGCTCCAAATGAACTGAACATTGAAGTTTAACCAAAAAACAATCTATTTTTCTCTTCAATAGTAGCACCTTTGAGTCACACTCTGTGTTGTGTTAAAAGACACAAAGTAATGTAAGCTGAACTCATACGTTTTGAGTATAGATATATTTTCTGTGTGTACTTAAATGCATCAAAATGTACTTCCGCCGTAAGAGTTACGTTCGTGAGTGATAAGAATATTCACTTATTGTTTTAAAAAAAAAAATTGACAGCCGAAATAATGAGACAGTAGATCTCACAGTAACTGTGGTGCGTTCAAGGACCATGAAACCAAAGTGGCAAATCTCTACCTTAGTGAAATAGCATTATCAGTGAAGCATAGAGACATGAACATGCTTTCCAACAGTGGTACATTCTACCTGTATTACTACATATTCATAAATGATTCTCGAGGCAGCGTGAATTTTTTCTGCAGAAAAAAAGCATCCTATTTTTGGAGGAAATAATGTTTTATTTTTAGAATAATTTTTGGGGACCATAAATGTAAATGTATACAGGGATACACCATAAAGCCATGAATAATCTGTTTGGGGATTACCAAAAATGTTGAAAAACAAATAAATAAATAAATACAATGGAAAAAAAATAAACTTAAATATTGCAAACCTTGTACATGAGAAATTTTATAATAATACTGATATTAATGATAGTAACACTGATAACTTTTACAATAATACTACAGATGATTAAAATATTTTTCTTATTATTATTATGTATTTTATAAAATAAAATAATAATTATATTTTATAAAATAAAATAAAATAATAATAGTAAAGATAGTCATAATATTTTTATAAATTGTTAACATCATAATAATAATAATACAGATAATGATATAGTTATAACAATAATAATGATTGTTGTTATTATTTGGCATTTTTACAAACACATTTCAGACACTTATTGACGCGACAACAATGGTTAAAAAAATAATACAAACATTTAAGACAGCTGGGATAGGCTCCAGCACGCCGATGACCCTGGTGAGGATAAGCGGTAGAAAATGAATGAATGAATTTAATATAATTTTACAAAATATATATTTATTAAACAGAACAAAGCAAGCAGCAAAGCGCAGACGAATATCGTTTGTATCAAAAAGCATGTGCAAATATTTGTGTCAGTATTAAATGGGTGAGAATGTAGTCTAATGTATATTGTTTGTCGTCCATAATCCATAAAACAAAGCATCCTCGACAACACAAAGGAGGTAAACACGTGAAAAATGAAGGAATAATAGTTAAAAGTGTCATTTTATGTGCCAAAGAGAGCGAGAAGGACGATGTACTTCATCGTTTCATAAACCCGAAGGCGCTTTCAGTCGTCCGCTCAGTCGTCTAAGACATGTGTAGTATGATTCATGTCAGCTTTACATGCTAACAGATGGCTCAGACACGCTAATAGACACGTGACATGCATGTACACAGCGTGTTTATGCACTAGAATTAGCAATGAAGTGTACATTGGATCCTTGTATAGTCACGTGACACCATTGGCACCCGGATGCTAGGTCATGCTAACATTGTTTGTGTGTGGTTTTCCCTCACTCAGCTGGACCCGCAAACTCTGCAAGGCAAAGATTGGCAAAGGACGGTCATTCCCATGAACGGGGTGCGTCCGTCCACATGTGAAATCTTCTGTTAGCCACATTTACCTCCATTTCAATTCCGGTGTTTTGCTATTTAACGTCTTATTTCCTGTGACAGATCGAGGTCAAACTATCCATGAAGTTCACCAGCCGGGAGTTCAGCCTGAAGAGAATGCCCTCCAGGAAACCCATGGGCGTCTTCGGAGTCAAGATCTCCACCGTGACCAAGTGAGTTTTCACATTTTGTGCGATATTTTTATCCGTTTATTTACGTCTCCATTTTTCACAAATTTTAAATACGTCACAATTGTGTGTGTGTGTAGCTTTAATGCTAATGAGCCGTGATTTTCCACACCCACTTTCTACACATACACTTTAACTCTGCACTTGTCCAACGTAATACATGCCGTACATCTTATTCAACTAGGGATGTCCGATAATTATAAGTACCGATAATTATCGGGCCGTTATCAGCATAAAAACGCAACTGATATTGGTACCCCGATCATAAAAATGGATATTAAAAAATGCTGTATTCAACACATAGTACAACACACAGGAGATATGTCATGTTACACATATCGGTTATCGGTATCAGCTGATATCGGAATAGGAAAATGGGAGTTGGACAATATCGGCATATGCCTTGAAGGCAATACATTCACATTTCAACGGCGGCAATATTTTACTTCATTATTAATTAAATAAGATTTTAAAGTTGAAAATGTCCACTGTCAAGGCACCGGCACTAAAGACAGCATGCTAACTTCAGCTTTGAAGATACGATGCTTTGCTAGCACGCAGTTGGAACAGCTAATGTCAAATACCCCTGAGGTGGTACGATTTGGAATTAATTTCTGAAATGTACAACTCGAAAGTCTATCAGAATTTCAGATTACCATTCAGAATTACGTAAAGCGTTAGCGAGACTAGCATTGCTACATACGTATGTGGGCTAAAGCGCTAACATTACGTTCACATTTCAACAGCAGCAACATGCTAGGGTGCCATATTTGCTGAAGAAACAAAACATGATCAAACTGACAACGGCCACGTCCGGAGCTGGTCGACGGATAGGGCTCTGGGATGTATTTTAAGATGTGTAGCGAAGCCTGTTTTACGTCATAATTAAATAAGCTTTTAAAGTGCCCAAAATGTCCACTGTCAAGGCACCGTCACTAAAGACAGCATGCTAAACTCAATGTATGTCACAAGTCCTCACGAGCTTTGAAGATACAATGCTTTGCTAGCACGCAGTTGGAACTGCTAACGTCAAATACCCCTGAGGTGGTACAATTTGGAATTAATTTCTGAAATATACAACTCTAAAGTCTATCAGAGTTTCAGATGTCCATTCAGAATTAAGTAAAATGTTAGCAAGGCTAGCATAGCTACATATGTGTGCTAAAGTGCTAACACAACAGTCACATTTCAACGGCAGCAACATGCTAGGGTGCCATATTTGCTGAAAGTACGATGCTTTGCTAGCACGCAGCTGTAACTGCTAATGTCAAATAACCCTGAGATTGTACGATTTGGAATACATTTCTGAAATATACACCTCGAAAATCACATACATTTAGCAAGACTAGCATAGCTGCGTGTGCTAAAGTGCTAACATTACAGTCCCATTTGTAGCTAAGTTTTATTTTAAGATAGCGAAGCCTGAGTTTATAATATAAACAATTGAATATATTATACTTAAATATGCTGCTAAAGTTGCACCCAAGCTTATTTTCAAACCATCAGCTTGTCAAAAATAACACAGTTCGTATTTCTGACATCAAATACCCACGAGGTAGTACAATTTGGAATATAATTTGGAATAATTAAAGTATACACCGGGAAAGTTCATCATCACTTCGAATGAAGTCAAACATTAGCAACAGTAGCATAGTCATGTGTGCTAAAGTGCTAACATTAGTCACATTTTAGCAGCAACTTCATGCTAGGTTAGCATATTTGCTGAAGTACATATACTTAATATCCGCAAAGGAGGTAAAGTTGTATGTCTTCTTACTTGTGCGTCCTTCCACGCAGACGCGAGCGTTCCAAGGTGCCCTACATCGTCCGCCAGTGCCTGGAGGAGATTGAGCGGCGGGGGATGGAGGAAGTGGGCATCTACCGGGTGTCCGGGGTGGCCACCGACATCCAGGCCCTGAAGACGGCCTTCGACACCAGTGAGTGGCTTTCAAGTCAAGCCGCAAGTTTTTTTGGTCTTTGTCCGTCTTTGTCGTCGCTAAGCTCTCTGTGTCGCCGCGCGTAGACAACAAAGACGTGTCTGTGATGATGAGCGAAATGGACGTCAACGCCATCGCCGGTACCTTGAAGCTGTACTTCCGTGAGCTGCCGGAGCCGCTGTTCACCGACGAGCTCTACCCCAATTTTGCAGGCGGCATCAGTACGTCGGACAACTTTCTGGCGTCCTTTTTCACCCGTACGTTAATCTCTGCGTCCTTTCCTCCGCAGCGCTGTCGGACAGCGTGGCCAAGGAGAGCTGCATGTTGAACCTGCTGCTGTCGCTACCGGAGCCCAACTTGGTCACCTTCCTTTTCCTTTTGGACCACCTGAAAAGGTACGGCAATCAAAGGAGCACTTGAATGCATCACAGGCCAGACGATAAACGATCAAGCAAGCAAGCATACAGTGTCATTACAACACCGTTTTACAACTGTAGCAACATTTTAAAGTGCATGCAGAGCTAGATAAGGTGAACCACTTGCGATGCCTCCAATGCCGACATCTACGTGAGACAATAGTGTAATCTTATCATGAAAAGATGGCGATCCATCACATTAGGTCATCTTTCCTTCACACTCTGTTCACCTTCAGGGACGGCTCTCATTCAGCTGCGTATGGTGACGTGGTTGCCATGGAGACAAGCAGTTCTCATGTCGGTGTGGGCGCCCGTACAATTGAAGCGACATGTAGCAGACACTCTCCATTGAAATGGAGTCGCTGTGCATGTACGGTTGACTAAAAGCCAATTTTCGGGGAAATATAACCCCAACATATTCTCATTTTTATGAGCAGTTAATCGTTAATAATTCATAAATACGGGATAAAACGGCATCATGTACAAGATGTGTTAAACATCTTGTACATGATGCAATTAATGCAATGTATATTAATTTCATGTCTTCATGCTTCACTGATCATGTTTTTTGCTCAAGCGTTGCAATTTCGCACTTTGTTCGGCAATACTTGAATGCACCATTGTTGTGAAACATATCTAACAAAACAAAAACAGCAGTGTGGTGAACTTAATGTATGACAGTCTTTTTCGTTTCTGATCCGATACTGAGTAAGATTCAGGATGATATCAGCGATTCCGATGTGATACCAATACTTTCTGCCAATTCACCCGATGCGGTAAATTTTAATAAGTTGTGTAGTGTAATTCACATTCTAGTATAAAGAATAGAAGACATGTGAAAATGGATTAATTAAGCATATTAATAATTTTAATGGCCGGCACGGCAGTCTAGTGGTTAGCGCGCAGACCTCACAGCTAGGAGACCAGGGTTCAATTCCACCCTCGGCCATCTCTGTGTGGAGTTTGCATGTTCTCCCCGTGCATGCGTGGGTTTTCTCCGGGTACTCCGGTTTCCTCCCACATTCCAAAAACATGCTAGGTTAATTGGCCATTCCAAATTGTCCATAGGTATGAATGTGAGTGTGAATGGTTGTTTGTCTATACAGTGAAGAAAATAAGTATTTGAACACCCTGCTATTTTGCTATTTCTCCCACTTAGAAATCATGGAGGGGTCTGAAATTTTCATCGTAGGTGCATGTCCACTGTGAGAGAGATAAACTAAAAAGAAAAATCCAGAAATCACAATGCATGATTTTTTAACAATTTATTTGTGTGATACAGCTGCTAATAAGTATTTGAACACCTGAGAAAATGAATGTTAATATTTGGTACAGTAGCCTTTGTTTGCTATTACAGAGGTCAAACGTTTCCTGTAGTTTTTCACCAGGTTTGCACACACTGCAGGAGGGATCTTGGCCCACTCCTCCACACAGATCTTCTCTAGATCAGTCAGGTTTCTGGGCTGTCGCTGAGAAACACGGAGTTTGAGCTCCCTCCAAAGATTTTCGATTGGGTTCAGGTCTGGAGACTGGCTGGGCCATGCTAGAACCTTGATATGCTTCTTACGGAGCCACTCCTTGGTTTTCCTGGCTGTGTGCTTCGGGTCGTTGTCGTGTTGGAAGACCCAGCCACGACCCATCTTCAATGCTCTGACAGAGGGAAGGAGGTTGTTCCCCAAAATCTCACAATACACGGCCCCAGTCATCCTCTCTTTAATGCAGTGCACTCGTCCTGTCCCATGTGCAGAAAAACACCCCCAAAGCATGATGCTACCACCCCCATGCTTCACAGTAGGGATGGTGTTCTTCGGATTGTACTCTTCATTCTTCTTCCTCCAAACACGCTTATTGGAATTATGACCAAAAAGTTCTATTTTGGTCTCATCTGACCATAAAACTTTCTCCCATGACTCCTCTGTATCATCCAAATGGTCATATGCAAACTTAAGACGGGCCTTGACATGTGCTGGTTTAAGCAGGGGAACCTTTCGTGCCATGCATGATTTCACATCATGACGTCTTAGTGTATTACCTACAGTAACCTTGGAAACGGTGGTCCCAGCTCTTTTCAGGTCATTGACCAAGTCCTGTCGTGTAGTTCTGGGCTGATTCCTCACCTTTCTTAGAATCATTGAGACCCCACGAGGTGATATCTTGCATGGGGCTCCACTCCGATTGAGATTGACCGTCATGTTTAGCTTCTTCCATTTTCTAATGATAGCTCCAACAGTGGACCTTTTTTCACCAAGCTGCTTGGTAATTGCTCCGTAGCCCTTTCCAGCCTTGTGGAGGTGTACAATTTTGTCTCTGGTGTCTTTGGACAGCTCTTTGGTCTTCGCCATGTTACAAGTTAAAGTCTTACTGATTGTATGGGGTGGACAGGTGTCTTTATGCAGCTAACGACCTCAAACAGGTGCATCTGATTCAGGATGATACATGGAGTGCAGGTGGACTTCTAATGGGCAGACTAACAGGTCTTTCAGGGTCAGAATTCTAGATGATACACAGGTGTTCAAATACTTATTTGCAGCTGTATCACACAAATAAATTGTTAAAAAATCATGCATTGTGATTTCTGGATTTTTCTTTTTAGTTTATCTCTCTCGCAGTGGACATGCACCTACGATGAAAATTTCAGACCCCTCCATGATTTCTAAGTGGGAGAAATAGCAAAATAGCAGGGTGTTCAAATACTTATTTTCTTCACTGTATGTGCCCTGTGATTGGCTGGCCACCAGTCCAGGGTGTACCCTGCCTCACGCCCGAAGACAGCTGGGATAGGCTCCAGCACCCCTGCGACCCTCGTGAGGAAAAGCGGTAACTTAATAATTATGATTTATTTTCAACCCTGAAGTATACCGAGGTAGCGGGATGATACAGCATAGCCAAGCTAATGAAACCGTTACAAATAAATGATTAAATAGTACAAATTATTACAAGAATGAAAAACTTGAAGTATCGGAAGTATCGTTATTTCAGCATCCATCACTAACAGGAGGCCTGCTAGCCTCCAGTGCTAGGACCAGGCTAAAGGCTACACCGTGGCTCCCATTCCTTTTGATGATGGATCATCTTCCATTATCATTCATTACCGCTGAGTCACTAAAGTACAAATACAGGAGTACAAATACACACGCTGGGTATTAAAAGAGACATTTTGTCGTTTTCCAACATTAATATGCATATGATATCATGAATAATGATAACATTGTCCGTTATGTTGGTCAGGGTGGCAGAGAAGGAGTGCGTCAACAAAATGTCCCTCCACAATCTGGCTACCGTGTTCGGTCCCACCCTCTTGAGGCCCGCCGAGAAGGACAGCAAGATCCCCGCTAACCCCACCCAGCCTATCAGCATGGGGGACAGCTGGTCCCTGGAAGTCATGGCACAGGTACGCCTCCAAAGTCATATTTATGGCATCGATAGTTGCAAAAGAAAAGTTGGAAAAACACAGCTGTGATTTTCAGAGAATAAAGTCAAAATATACAGAGAAAAAAGTTGGATTTTAATGAGTAAAAAAATACAAGAATACATCATAATATGAGGGAAGGCAATTCTTTTTAGTGCTATAAATTTGAAATAATAAAGAAAAAAGATGCAATTTTGTGGTCGTAATATGACAAACAAAGAAAACAAATAAAGTTGTACTGTTTGGGAAAAAAACACAGAAAATTGATAAAACTGCTGTAATTTTATATTCAAAAAAATCAAATTCTCTCAAAAAATGAGAAAAAAATATGAGAAAAACTTTAACTAATATTATAAGGACAAATAATGTAATTTTAGTAGCATAAAGTTGAAATATTGAAGAAAAATGTTTACAATTTAATAATATGACAAACAAAACAAAATAGTCACATATCTTTGAAAATGTTGTTGAAAAAATAAAATAAAATAAAAATTATTGAAAAAAAAATTGAAATGGTTGAAAAATTAAAAAATGGGAATTTTATCAGAATAAAGTCAAAATATTAAGAGAGTAAAGTTATAAATTCTACCAGAATAATTGACAATAGTATGAGAAAAAATGATGTCATATTAGTTGCCTAGAGTTGAAATATTGACGAAAAAATGTCATATGCAATTGCAATATTACGACAAACAAAAAATAAAGTCATAATTTTTGGAAAATTTGTCTTTTTAAAAAACAAATGAAAAATTAGATGATCAATGTTGAAATAGTTGGACCATTTAAAAAATGACAGCAGCAGAAATGAAAAGAGCTGTAATTTTACAAGGATAAAGTCAAAATATTAATATATATGAGGAGGAATAATTGTTTTTAGTAGCAAAGGGTTGAAATACTCGAGAAAAAAAAAATATTATTATATTAAGTGCAAATATTTTTTGGATAAAGTCATAATTAGTAAAGTTGTTCATTTCATGAGGATAAGGAAAAATGTTTGTAGCAGAGAGTTGAGATATTCAAGAAAAAAATGTGTTTGAATATGTTTGAAAATGGAATATTGTGCGAAACAAAACAAAATAAAGTTGTAATTTTTGCTTGGGGAAAAAGCCAAAATATTTGGAGAAGATCATTTGCCAACATTATTTAAGAAGAAAGCTGAAATATTTTGAAAATGTTGGGAAAAACAAAAAAAAATTGATACTAATAGTCTGATTTTTCACCTACATGGCAATGCTAACTTCTGAGCATACATGTTGGTCCTGTGTGCTTTTGGAGCTCATGCTAGCTTGTACTGAAATGCCATATCTCCTGACAGGTCCAGGTTCTGCTGTACTTCCTGCAGCTGGAGACCATCCCCACCCCCGACAGCAAACGACAGAGCATCCTCTTCTCCACTGAGGTCTAAAGACTACTTTACTTACCTCAAACCTGGACCGTTAAGGACTCAAAGTGAGCCTGGCAGGAGAGGAAAGGTTTTTTTTTTCCCCCCTGACCACTAGAGGGTGGCGGTGAACCTCTAGCCGCATCTGTCAGTTATCCGTACGTTCTTCTTCCGTCTGCATTCCTTCAAGGGATCTCATCCTCCGCACCAGACGCGTCCATCTCCTACATTTCCAGACATCATCTCAGCAAGGACGCGGAATATCCAACGTTCCTGCTTCTTATGTCTGTTTACAAGGTAAACAAACCACAGCCGCTTGAAGGAATTGACACAGCGATGCTAGCAAACAATGGCCATGAAAACTTTACTCTACTCACGGTTGCTACAGATCCTTTTCATTGGACCTTTGCGGGCATTCAGTATACAGCAGGGGTGTCCAAACTTTTTATACCGAGGGCCGCTTACTGAAAAAATCAGAAGATGCTTATTTTATTTTATTTTATTTTATTTTATTTTATTTTATTTTATTTTATTTTATTTTATTTTATTTTATTTTATTTTATTTTATTTTATTTTATTTCTGCCAACCTAATAAGTTACTGTATATACAGTATATTCAGCTAAGAAGTCATATATGCTTAAAGCTTACATGTGGAGTTTTTTATTTATTTATTTACAAATACTTCAACTTTCAACTCGGAATATTTGGACTTTATTCTCATGATATAAGACCCCCCCCACCCTAATTTTGTTAAATCTTTACATTTGTTCTTTTTTTTTAATAATATTGCAAATTTTAAGATGGAATATTTCAACTTGTAACATATTTTTTAACTCATAATATCATTTTGCTGTGTTTTATTTACTTTTTAAATTTTATTTATATTTTTTATATATGTTGATGGCCAATTTTTTTTGCATTTTTTTTCTGTATCACAGGCCTTGACCACCAACGTATGGATTCCTTCTTGCAACTGCTACGTTTATATTTTTTAATCACATAAATTCTGCCAATTTTCTTGAATTTTTGAGGGCTTTAACATGTACGGAAAACTCATCAGTTCTGTTTGTTAAAGGAGAACCCCCCCCCCAAAACTCACTCAGTAGCACCCCCCTTTCAACCCCAACCAACAGTTTCACAGAACAGTACAAAATTTGGTGGCGACATCAATCATATCAGAACATGAAAAAAAGTCTGAAGACGCCTTCCAAATCAAACAGGAAGTCAGATATTTTTATTTCTGGTGGCAATTTTGGGGCAAAACTAGGGGTTGTGTTTGAGTGAACTAGTCCTCCACACTCCGCAGCAGGACCCCTAAACTACCTAGGGGTGCTTGCAGCTTTAATTTTATATTTTCTTTTTTTTTTTTTTAAATGAAGGCTAATAAAAACAATTCAGACACTCAGACCAGATATAGGCCCCGGGCCACACTTTGGACACCCCTGGTATACAGCAATGTATAGAGATGCTCGATATTAGCTTTCTTACACATCACCTCTTGTTAAGCATCTTCCTGCTGGAAAAGGTTGGCTTGCAAGACAGCGCCCTCTGCTGGATTTGTAGCTGCAGCACTATTTTCCATCAAGCCACTTTCTGGTTAATTTACCGTTTTTTAATTAGGAATAACGACAAATAAGCGGGGACCTACTGTACCGGTATTCCCAGAGTACTACACTTCACAGCCTGCCGTTTTCCCCGCTGTTGTACGTGAACGATCCACAGGAAGTGATGTATTTTCTACCTTGTTCCATCGAGTGGGGTGGTTGGTTCCTCGTTGTACATACTCTTAAAGTCTGTCTTTAAGATCTTTATAATCTAAGATGTTGAGTGTAATTTATTCCTGTTTTTTCTATGTGCGTACTTTAGGGGTTTTTGGACGAGGCGGGTGGTTTTAGTTAGCCTTGAACGTGTCTCGCCGTCAACAGAAGCAGGATGTTAGCCTTCTTATTCATTCCTCTGCAGCCTTTTTGTTGCTTCTTTCGCCGCCACGGCGATGTACTTGAATGCTGCTCTTTATTTATTTTCTCTGCTCCGTCTCGCATCCAGACGTCATCTCTCTCATTAGCGGGCGGCAGGAGGGTTTTGCATCCTTGCTAGCTCAGACGCCGTCATGTTTGAGCATTCAAACGGCCATCAACAGCAACGTAAAACACGCTGATGAATAACTCACTACTGTTATCGTGAATGCTCCAATTGTTGCCAGACGTCCATTATGCTTTTTTTTCTCGTGAATTATGAATTTTTATATAAAATGACATTTTTTTTTAGGTATGACTTTCATTCATTCATTTTCTACCGCTTATCCTCACAAGGGTCGCGGGCATGCTGGAGCCTATCCCAGCTGTCTTTCAGGCGAGAGGCGGGGTACACCCTGGACTGGTGGCCAGCCAATCACAGGGCACATATAGACAAACAACCATTCACACTCACATTCATACCTATGGACAATTTGGAGTGGCCAATTAACCTAGCATGTTTTTGGAATGTCCCCGGAGAAAACCCACGCATGCACGGGGAGAACATGCAAACTCCACACAGAGATGGCCAAGGGTGGATTCGAACTTGCCTGCGAGCTAACCACTCGGC
This sequence comes from Doryrhamphus excisus, assembly GCF_037039965.1. Taxonomy (NCBI): domain Eukaryota; kingdom Metazoa; phylum Chordata; class Actinopteri; order Syngnathiformes; family Syngnathidae; genus Doryrhamphus; species Doryrhamphus excisus. Next base: position 5,148,491 of record NC_136375.1, read on the forward strand.
TGCCGTGCAGCTGTTTTTTTCCTTATTTCCCCTAAAATTTACAGTTGTTCCGTGAAATTACAATATTTTTTGTAAAATTATAACCTATTTCCCATGAAATTTTCATCATAAATTGTCATAAATTAAAAAATATATTTTTAGGCATGTCCAATATTGGCTTTTTTGCCAAAAAACAATATTGTCCAACTCTCACTTTCCAATACCGATATGTGTAACATGTAACATACAACATTTATGTGTCGTATACAGCATTTTTCAAAAATTCTGACACCCATATAAAATATTTATACTGATATTGGGCCAATAATTATCGGTAGCGATAATTATTAGTCATCCCTACTTATTTCCCATAAAATTGATTGATTTTTTTCCTCGTAAAAGCCAGAATGGAGCTGTTAATTGGAGCATCTGTGGTACATAATTATCGGCGCATGTGCACACTTTGTACAGTAGAACATTAAAATCATAAAACACCAAAAATGTTGAGCGTGCAACTTTGGCGACAAAGTTTAGCACACAACGTTGGTGACTAACGTTAGCACGCAAATTTGGTGACAGTTAGCACAACTTTGGTGGCTATATGGCAGCACACAAATTTGGTGACTGATGTTTGCATGCGACTTTGGTGACTAACATTAGCACAAAATTTTGGTGAAGAACGGTAGCACACAACTTTAGTGACTAACATTAGCACACAAATTTGGTAACTAATGTTAGCACACAACTTTGGTGACTAACGTTAGCGCACAAATTTGGTGACTAACGGTAGCACACAACTTTAGTGATTAATGTTAACACACAACTTTGGTGATTAACGTTAGCACTCAACTTTGGTGACTAACATTAGCACACGGATTTGGTGACTAACGTTAGCACACAACTTTAGTGATTAACATTAGCACACGAATTTGGTAACTATTGTTAGCACACAACTTTAGTGACTAACGTTAGCACAAAACTTTGGTGACTAACGTTAGCACACAACTTGGGTGATTAACATTAGCACACAAATTTGGTGACTAACATTAGCACACAACTTTAGTAACTAGCGTTAGCACACAACTTTGGTGATTAACATTAGCATACAACTCTGGCGACTGATGTTAGCACACAACTTTGGTGACTAACGTTAGCACACAACTTTAGTGACTAACATTAGCACACAACTTTAGTGGCTAACGTTACCACGCAGATTGAGTGGCTAATGTTAACAGCTTGAGCGACTAAAGTCAACACGGCAACATTGATGACTAATGTTAGCACATAGCTTGAGCGACTAACGTTAGCACACAACTTAAGTGACTAACGTTAGCACACAACTTTAGTGACTAACGTTAGCACACAACTTTGGTGACTAACATTAGCACACAAATTTGGTAACCAACATTAGCACACAAATTTCATGAATAACATTAGCACACAACTTTAGTGACTAAAGTTAGCACACAACTTTGGTGACTAACGTTAGCACAGAAATTTGGTAACTAATGTTAGCACACAAATTTGATGACTAACATTAGCACACAACTTTAGTGACTGATGTTAGCATACAACTCTGGTGACTAACGTTAGCACACGAATTTGGTGACTAATGTTAGCATTCAACTTTGGCGACTGATGTTAGCACACAACTTTGGTGACTAACGTTAGCACACAACTTTAGTGGCTAACGTTAGCACACAACTTTGGTGACTAACGTTAGCACACAACTTTAGTGGCTAACGTTAGCGTGCAACTTTGGTGACTAACGTTAGCACACAACTTTAGTGATTAACATTAGCACACGAATTTGGTAACTATTGTTAGCACACAACTTTAGTAACTAACGTTAGCACACAACTTTGGTGATTAACATTAGCATACAACTTTAGTGGCTAACGTTACCACGCAGATTGAGTGGCTAATGAGTGGTTAACAGCTTGAGCGACTAAAGTCAACACGGCAACATTGATGACTAATGTTAGCACATAGCTTGAGCGACTAACATCAGCACACAACTTAAGTGACTAACGTTAGCACACAACTTTAGTGACTAACGTTAGCACACAACTTTGGTGACTAACATTAGCACACAAATTTGGTAACCAACATTAGCACACAAATTTCATGAATAACATTAGCACACAACTTTAGTGACTAAAGTTAGCACACAACTTTGGTGACTAACGTTAGCACAGAAATTTGGTAACTAATGTTAGCACACAAATTTGATGACTAACATTAGCACACAACTTTAGTAACTAACGTTAGCACACAACTTTAGTGACTAACGTTAGCACACAACTTTAGTGACTAACGTTAGCACACAAATTTGGTGACTGATGTTAGCATACAACTCTGGTGACTAACGTTAGCACACGAATTTGGTGACTAATGTTAGCATTCAACTTTGGCGACTGATGTTAGCACACAACTTTGGTGGCTAACGTTAGCACACAACTTTGGTGACTAACGTTAGCACACAACTTTGGTGACTAACGTTAGCACACAACTTTAGTGACTAACGTTAGCACACAACTTTAGTGACTAACATTAGCACACAAATTTGGTGACTGATGTTAGCATACAACTCTGGTGACTAACGTTAGCACACGAATTTGATGACGAACGTTAGCACATGGCTTTAAAGACTAACGTCAGCACACAACCTTAATGGCTAACGTTAGCGCCCAGCATAGGCAAGAGGCTGTCCTTGTTAGGATCCTTTATCCCATCCAAATATGAAAATGAATGAATGATAAGCCCATAGTGATGTTTTGGTGATTAACATGCAGGCATGTTGTTTTTCATTGGTATTTTTGTACTAGTATTTATTCCAGCCCCTTCATCATTACTACTCGTGGAGTATCCTGTAGTACAGCATATGCAGTACATATCTCCATTTCTCTGCTTTAATGATTGGCAAAAAAAGCATATCAAAGGTTTTTTTTTTTTTTAAATGCATGCTCGTAGACGGCCACCATGTATCCCATCGGACATCTTGTAGGTTTTTTTTGGAATGAAAGCACAACCGGTCGTTTGATCCACTCGTTTCCTAGAAAAAGTGTGAAATTGGACGCGAGCGCTGCCATTTTTGGTGCGTGTTTAAACGTCGGGTAGATTCATCAGGTGCCGACACGTCCTTTTCCGCCTTGCTGTGTGTAGCATGCGTTTCTACGTCTACGTCCCGATTGCCTACACTTCTTGTAATGACCCTGTCGTGCCTCAAAACACACACACACACACACACACACACACACACGCTTTTCTTTGGCTTGACAGTGCAAACTTTCCTTGTTGCCTTTTTTTGCTGAGCACATTTTCTCCTAGACTAAGACAGGACCTTTCAAAGTCTCAATAAACAGTCTTAGCTGGTCCGCTTTGCCCCCCCCCCCCTCTCCTTTCTAACGCTGAAATTCTTGCCCGTGTCCTTATCTCGACTCCCTTAAATGCCTTTTGACGCCGATTTATTTATGCTCTGTCTCGGAGTAGAAGGTCTGCTGGATCTATTTATTTATGGGAATATCCTGGAGGAAGACGTTCATGTTTCTTGTTGCGTTTGTCGTCGTCGGTGGTGTTGAAATAAAACAAGACTGGACACTGTGATTGTTGGGGGCGAGGCATCAAGGGTACACCGCAACTGGTTTGATGTGTTGTTTTATCACCGGCACAACGGAGGAAGGCGTTTTCAGGGCCGCACTCAAAAGACAAAAACAGATTCCTGATGTCGGTGATATATCCGTAAAAGCGGCAAGGCCATGAAGAGAAACCGGTCCTGTCGTCAGGATAAATCAGTTTTAAGGTTTTAAAAGGTCCGAACCGCTAGCGTCCCATTCCCCGTTACACCAAAGCCCCCGCAGCAGGCCTTGTAATATTTCCAATTAAGAAAATAAAAAATAAGTCTCTGTATTTTAAAGAACCATAAAATTGCAAATTTTAGAAGGAAAATTTGAATTTTTTCCCCTAAAATAAAATTTTTGTGTGTAAATTTACAACTTGTTGTCCTCATAAATAGCCTTTTTTTTTGCTTATAAAATTATGACTTTGTCATTATAAAATTGAAAAGCTTTGTCTCATAAAATTATGCCTTTTTTCATAAAATGACATCATTTTTTTCATGTAAAATACAGTTTAAATATCACTACTTTTTTTCTAAAATGTTCTAAATTCTCCTATTATTGTGAATTTTGTTTGTTCTTTCGAATTTTGTGAGATTTTCTCACAAAAAGTCTGAATTTTTCCTCATAGAAAAACTTTTCTTCCACTTTTACGTCTTCAAATTATGACTTTGTCTGTAAAATAAATTTCCAAATCTCATATTATGACTTAAATTAGGACTTTTTTGTCATGATAGAATTATGACCTTTTTTTAAATCATATTTTCTTTTAAAATTGGGTCTCATGAAATGATGACTTTTGTCTCATACATTAAGACTGCTTTTGCTAATATATATATATATATATATATATATATATATATATATATATATATATATATATATATATATATATATATATATATATATATATATATATATATATATACATATGTGTGTGTCGTTTTTTAAATTATGACTATTTTCATTAAAAATGACAACTTCTTTCTCTAAAAATGAAGTTTTTTTTCAAAATTAAGATTTTACTTTAAAATGACAACTTCTTTGTCATTATTAATGTTTTCACATAAAATACAGTATTTTTGGGATAAAATTACAACTTATACTTATGAAATTGCAATATTATTTGTTATAAAATTGCCTTTTTTGTAAAATAGTGTCTCTAAAAATGGCCCCATTTTCCCTGAAAACAGATCATTTGTGATCAGTTAACAGAAAATTTTATGATTATTATTAAAAAAACAATTCTGAAAATATGCATATAAAAAAGTGGCATTTTTTTCTCCCACAATTGCCACTTTTGACTTAAAAATTGAGCCTTTTTCTGCTGAGATTACAACTTTTTTCCCATAAAATTAGGACTTTTGCAAATATTTTATAGGATTATGACCATTTTCTCATCCTTTTTCATCATTTCATGATATCCAAATATCTGCGGCAACTTTCCCTCATAACTCATATAATAAAAATACTACCTAAATAGTATTTTCATTTTTGTAGTCTTTGACCCCCACTAAATTACACTACTTTATGCTAATAATTTGACTTTTCATCATAAATTAATTTTTTTTTCTTGCAAAATGATGACTTTTGGGGTTATTTCTTCCTGTAGTATTTTATTTCTTTTGAGTGCGGCCCTAAAGAGAGAGAGAGAGAGAGAGAGAGAGAGAGAAATGATGGTGGTTATTGTGCATGTATACTTTTGTCATACATAAAACACCAGAGTTTGGTGCATAATAAAAGTCAACGTTGAGGAGAAGATGATGAAGGATTTGAAATGCTCCGTGACACGTCAATCTTGTTGTAGATTATGGATTATGGATTATAGACGACTTCAAATGCTCCATGACGCTGCGGTCGGTGAATTCATGCTCATGATGCCGACCGCAAACTCTCTCTTTTTTCTACCCCCACGTCCCCCCACGGTTGGACTCTCGTTCTGCCCGTACACGGCGTCAACTCTGAGGACGAACACGTTTGGAAGCATTTGCAGCTGATGTTTGTACACAAACGATGAATAAAAAAAACTCCTGTATATACAGTACCCGCTGTCTACTGTCTTATTGTAGTACCGTCTCATATCACTTTTCTTTTCGCTTTTTTTATCTGTTTACTGTGTTCATCTGTCACTCACGTCACGTTTTTTTTTTTTTTTTTTTCCCGAAAATTTTCTTTTTTTTCATAAATTTTTCTATAAAATTATGACTGCATTCTATTATTAAATATTTTATAAATATATAAATCTATATAAATTTCCACATAATATTTATTATTTTAGACCAGGGTTCAATTCCACCCTCGGTCATCTCTGTGTGGAGTTTGCATGTTCTCCCCGTGCATGCGTGGGTTTTCTCCGGGTACTCCGGTTTCCTCCCACATTCCAAAAACATGCTAGGTTAATTGGTGACTCCAAATTGTCCATAGGTATGAATGTGAGTGTGAATGGTTGTTTGTCTATATGTGCCCTGTGATTGGCTGGTGACCAGTCCAGGGTGACCCCGCCTCTCGCCCGAAGACAGCTGGGATAGGCTCCAGCACCCCCGCAACCCTCGTGAGGAACAAGCAGTAGAAATTGAATGAATGAATGAATTTATTATTTTCTCTGTTTAAATTTTTTACATTTTTCTCCAAAAATGAATATTTTCTGATCATTTTATAACTTGTTTTTTCTTGTATTTTTTCCCTCATAAAATGACTTTTTTCATAATGTCCAACTTTGTTGGGAAACTTTTTTAAAATCTCATAATATTTTGAGATTTTATTTTCTCGAATTCCAATCTGTTTTTCATTCTAACAATTTTTCTTCTAATATTCAACATTTATTATCTCATTTATTCTCTTTTTTTAATTACAGTAAAGTCTTGTTATATCGATATCGGTTATAACGAATTACTACTTATTACGATACTATTTTCATTTCCCGGCAAATTTCTAGTCTTTTATGATATAATTAGTTCCGTTAGTACGATACCCGGTTATTATGATAATCCGGTTACTACGATGCCCTTTTCATCTCCCGCCAGCCAATTTGGTCTGCTTATATCGATACAAAAGCAGCTTAAATCAATCTTTGCTTAAGGATTTCAATACCAAAAAAGAACACGGCGAACGGCTGCTTCCAGTCAACTTTATTTTTCACACTTCCACCACCAGAGCGCAGCACACACACCGATTCCCGCACTTCCTGGTTCACAGGTCATGCTCAACCCTCCCCACATAGCTGGCCAAACACATGCCTGCAACAGAAGAACCAACTGACATAGCATACACACCTATTCCAACGAAGACACAAGCGTACAATACATGTATTTAATTGTGTTGTATTCAGATATCTTTTTATCGCTTGCAATAATCACTCTTTTTCATATGTACATGCTGGCGTTCGTGGTTTCTCTCGTGTGTATAGATTCTATACACACGAGAGAAACCACGAACGCAGTTGGTTCTTCTATAGAACAATGTCGAGTGCATTATTGCCCACTTTTAATGCAGTTCGGCGCAGGATCGGATATATGGATAGTCCGGTTATATCTGTATTTTTTCCGACTCCCGAGAATATCGATATAACGAGACTTTACTGTATGACTTTAATTGGGATTTTATTGTTGGAGAATTTTGACAATTTTCGTCATACTACGTTGGTCCTTTTCTCGTCAAATTCCACATTTTGTGGTCAAATTCTTTTTTAATGTCTAATCTAAATGCCCTTACATTCTAAACAGATTTGTTATATGGGGTAGATTTGGTTTTATTTTGATGTTTTTGTTTTTGTAAATTCATGATTTTATTTAAATAAATTAACAACTTTATTTTCATCATTTTACAAGCTTTTTTCTGGAAATTCAAGTCTTTTTTTCCTTTAAATTCGCAACTTTATTCATAAATTAACGACCTTATTCTCTGAATATTACAAAATTAGTTACTTCATCATATTTTTACAAGTTTTATCTGTAAATTAACAATTTTGTTCTTGTAAATTAATGACTTTATTCAAATAAATTAACAACTTTATTCTCATAATAAAATTTTTTTGTAAATTAACGATTTTGTTTTTGTAAATGCATGACTTAATTCAAATAAATTAACAACTTTATTCTCTTAATATTACAACTTTTTTCTTGTAAATTTACGACACGATTCTCATAATTTTACAAGGTTTTTATTGTAAATTCACAACTTTGTTCTTTTAGATTATTTTTTTTTTGTTAATTAACGATTTTGTAAATTCACGACTTTATTGACATAAATTGACAACTTTATTCTTGTAATATTATAACTTTTTTTCTTGTAAATTTAAAACTTTATTTTCATAATTTATTGATTTTTTCCCCCGTAAATTACTGATTTTGTAAACTCATGAGTTTATTCAAATAAATTATTTTTACAATTATAAACTTTATTATGGTAATTTCACAATCTTAATGTCATAAATTATGCCATAAATTATGATACTCATAATTGTACAAGTTTTTTTTGTAAATTCATGACTTTATTCTTGTAATATTACAACTTTTTTTCTTGTAAATTTACGAATTTATTGTCATAACGTTTTTTTTTACGCCAACTAACTATTTTGTTCTTGTAAGCAACTTTATTCTTATAATTATCTGCGTTTTTTCCTTAAATTTACGATTTTGTCCTGTTAAACTCATGACTTTATTCCCGTAAATGAACGACTCTATTATCGTAATTACACGTTTTTTTTTTAATTTATGATTTTTTAAACTCATGACTTTATTCCCATAAATTAATTATGTTATTCTTGTAAAGTTTATGAGTTTTTTCTGGAAATTAACGTTTTTGGAAAGTCATAACTTTATTCTCGTAATTTTACAAGCTTTTTTTGTAAATTTACGGCTTTTTTCGTGTAAATTCATGTCTTTATTCACATAAATTAGCAACTTCATTCTCCTAATATTACAACTTTTTCCCCCTAAATTTACGACATTATTTGTGTAATATTACGACTTTTTCTGCAAAATGTAAGACTTCATTCTCGTGATATTACAAGTTTCAAACACAAGTTATAACAACAACGATTTATGTAACTTTAGTAGTAGTAATGTATTCTCATTGAATATCGTTTTTTTAAATTTTCACTTTTTTCTCTTAAACTTAGGAGAATAAAGTTGACAATTTGTATTCTGGAAATCTCTGATTATTATTTTTCTCTGAATTCTTCCTAATAAAACGATGACTTATGTTTCTTAAGTTGTTTTTTCTAATAAAAGAAGCTAAGATTTTATTCATTTTATTTATTTGCTTCTATCATTTCACCTTCCGTGCTATTCCTGTCATGTTTGTTGTGAGCACATCCAGAGTGAAGTGGAATTGTGTGGTGTGTACCGCTAATGGCAGTTGAATGGCGTGTTTTCTCCTGCGGGTGTTTATTGTTGCTGCGGCATCGATCGCCGGCGTCCAGGCGGGTCCACTTTATCAGGACACGCAGGATGTGCTTATCATTTCCTCCAAGCCTGCAGCCGGCATCATCCTATCAGCCCGGTGGAACAAGACAGCTGTCCACTGGGGACTCTACCACCACCATACTACTACTACTACTACTACTACTACCACCACTACTACTACTACTACTACTACTACGGGCTTGCATAGGTGGTAAACATCCATGTGGTGTCCTTTTCCATTGTTTGTGATTTCCCAAGCAGCAGGATAAAGAATAGTTGGAATTCCTTGAGAAGGATTCGGACATGGAACAAAAGGGAAAGAGCGGACTTTGGTCAGCCCAAGCTGCCAATCAGGATCACTTCCTGCGGGATTACTCGTGCTTCGTCCAGTGATGGAATATGAAGGGATGCAGATACCCCGCCACACACACGGTAAGAAATACTTCTTATGATTGTTTCATGATTGTTTCATGACTTATGGAGTAGCAATGAGCCATAACGCGTCTGTTCAAGCTAACTTATGCTAACATGTAATAAGTGCAATAATAATAATAATAGAGCCAGCGTGTGTAGCGTATATCTACAGTATCCATGTTTTCCATTCCGTGGTAGCGACGTGTGTCATGTGAGCTTTTCCTGGCCTCGGCAGGAATTAGGTCATATTTTTCTTTCAGTCAATAAAGTCAATCAATGTCACCTTCAGCAAACACTGCCGTGTTTTCTTTCTTGCTGGTGTCTGTGGTTAAAAAAAAAATGACCGTGACAACTGACTTCATCAGCATCAGCGACTTCACTTGCAATGACATGCTTCTGCGGGTTATTTCACATAACTCCATTTTATGGACAACCAAATGGTTATTATTTATTATTTATTATTTATTATTTATTATTTATTATTTATTATTTATTATTTATTATTTATTATTTATTATTTATTATTTATTATTTATTATTTTATTTATTTTATTTATTTTATTTATTTTATTTATTTTATTTATTTTATTTATTTTATTTTTTTTATTTTTTAATTTTTATTTATTTATTTTTTAATTTTTTTTATATTTATTTCTTTATTTATTCTTTACTATATTATTACAATAAAAATACAACTTTGGTATTTTCTTTGTTTTGTAATCGCCTTGTTATACAATTTTTTCTGACAAAGTTAAGCTTTTTTTAGCACTTTTCTTCATAATTGTACAACTTTTGTGTAATATGTTTATGTTACCACTATTTAGTGACTTTTTCTTGAAATAATATTTTATTATTTTAATATTACAAATTAATATTTTTTGATGCTGTATATTGTACTTCTAATACTACAACTTTTTTTCACATTCAATTGTATTTTCTTTAGCAATTTTATTCAACATTTTGCTCCTAATTGTAGTTCCTCGTAGTTGTGGTATTAAAATATGTTTCTTCTAAAATCCCAATTTTTACTGTTTTTATTGTAAAATTATTATTTTTATTATTTTTAAAATTATTATTTTTGTGTATGTGTATTTGGGTACACCTTTCCATGGATTACCGTAATAAATAAAACAATTTTCAATAAAAATGATAATATTATGATTTTATTCTTTCAGTCTTACAAATTAATCAATTCTTGAGACTGCCTTTTTGTGAGTTTGTTTCGTGATATAAAGTACACCCTTGTGTCAAATGATGACTTTTTCTTGTAATATTATGATTTTTATTCTTTTAATATTGTAAATTCTTATTTTGTTTCTTGAAACTGCCTTATGCTTTTTTAATTTTCTGGGGCAAAATCATGATTTTATTCTCATGCAGTTTTTTTGTTATTCTTGTAATCTGAGGTTTTTTTTTGCTAATGTTATGACATTGTTGTGCAAGACAGAATTTCTTTAATTAAATATACATTTTGTGTGTGAAAATATTATCCATTGAAATGTGTTTTAATGACAATACATATTGAATATATATTATTTATATATTGGCTTTATTCATTTTATTTTCTGATGGAATTCTTTAAAGATGACAAATTTATAATTTCTCACAGCATTTCTTTATTTCACATTTTTATTGTAGACATTTTTTTCTTGTATTAGCAAAACATTAATAATAATAATAATAATAATAATAATAATAATAATAATAATAATAATAATAATAATAATAATAATAATAATAATAATAATAATAATAATAATAATAATAATAATAATAATAATCTATGTACATAAATAAATGAATGAATAAATAAAAAATAATTTAAATAATTAAAGGAAAAAGCGGTAGAAAATGAATGAATGAATGAATAATAATAACTAAATGAATAAAATCAATAATAATAATAAAATAATAATTTAATTAAACTAAATGCTATCTTTTTTTTTATCTGAGCTCCAAAGCAGCGTGTTCTCTAAGCAGCTTTACTTGAAGGTGGAACTGAAGTGTGAGGTTGGCTAACTGCGTCCAATAATAGCCCAGTGAAGGTGGAGCATGTTAGGAATGATGGACGTTGGCGGCATAAAAGGCGTATTGTTCCCCCGTGTTGGCGCTGTGTGTGTGGGAAAGAAGGTGTTCCCCTGTCCAGGCAAGATAAATGTCTTTATCTGTCCAGGCTCTCACTTTCTGTTCTCTCCACTTCCCCCTCCAGATCAGCGCTCTTAATTGGACGCCCTCGAAGCGAAAACCGCCAGGATTTAGCCACCTCCCTCACCGAGTGATAAAAAGGCATGTGGGAGTCTGAGGGTGTCCACTTCCTGTCTCCTGTCATACAAACGTAGCCTTAACCGGCCAAGGCGGGTGGGGGAACCATGCTGAGGAATGACCATATGGTCTACATCGGCCTGGAGGTGCTCATCGCCTGCTTGGCCGTGGCCGGGAACGTCCTGGTGTGCTGGGCCGTGTTCCTCAACTCCAACCTGCAGAGCATCACTAACTTCTTTGTGGTGTCGCTCGCTGCCGCCGACATCGCTGTGGGGCTGCTGGCCATACCGTTTGCCATCACCATCAGGTAGCACATCGCCGCTCGCGTTGTTCGTTTTCACAACTAAATGTTTATTTACGCTCCCTGCTGGTCACACACTGCTGTGGGACGGCCCGAAGTGCACATGATATCGCCTTTGGATGGACAGGCTTCGCTACGCATATTAAAATAAAGCCCTTGCCAACTGTCCGTCAGTCATCTACCTGACATGCGGGCCTAAAATGTGACTACTTTGTTTTTATTTGTCAGCGAATAGGCTAACCTAGCATAGTGTCACTGTTAAAAATGTACCATGGTAGCACTTTAGCATCACATACTGTAACTAGTTACTAGTTACTAGTGTTGCTAATGTCTGTGTCCGTCCGTCCGTACGTGGAGTACATAGCGCAGCATTGCTAAAGTGCTAATTCGTGCTCATTAGCAGCTCATTAGCATTAAAGCTACGCACACACACACAACTAAACGCAACCTAACTTTACATAGAAACATTTCTGACACTTACCAAAACAACCGCTTCCTGATTGAGAGGTGGAATGCCATCCCACAGCAGTGTGTGCCCAGCATGGTCATCATCACCCTGCAATACAGTACAAACTTTATTGGCAAAATAATTGTCACAACATCTCCCAAACATGATATCATTATTCGTATTATTTATAAATGCAGCACCGGCTTTTGTGCCGACTTCCACGGGTGCCTCTTCATCGCATGCTTCGTCCTGGTGCTTACCCAGAGCTCCATTTTCAGCCTGCTGGCCATCGCTGTGGACCGATACGTCGCCATCAAGAACCCGCTCAGGTGAGACAGAGGCTGCATCTATGTACAAACGCCTCCAGAATTGTGATTCACAACTGTTTTGAGTACTTTTAGTAAGCTAGTTAGTGATGGGAAAATTGATTCATTTTAATGAACCAAGTTCTTACTTGTACAATTAGTTTCATGTCATCAGGTTTACCTTTTCAATTTAGCTAGCTGTAGCATCGGTATGATGGACGACTTAAGGAAGAGGAGGTCCGGAGATGAGATCCGATTTACTTGCGAGTTTTGAACTACTTGTTCAGTTACACGTCACCGCGATTCTTTCCTCGTCAATGTGTTTACTGTTTCAATGTAGCCAGGTGGTAGCAGGGGTGTGAACGAGTCAGTAAAACTCTCGTTTTTCGTGAACGACTCGTTCATGACTCGCACACATCTCCGCTCTGGAGCGCGACTCGGAGGTCTCCCGACTGCTTAGATAGAAGACCAACAAGGTTTGCTAGTCATCAAGATGTTGAAAGTGTTTGTCTGTTTTAGTTCAATTTGGCCGCTTTGTTATCTATTTAATTAATGATAATACTATGAGGCGTTTGAATGAATTCGCCATGTTAAATCGCTAATGCTAATTGCTAGCGGGTCAATGGGATTGTCTGTGGAAATTAGCATCTAGCGCTAGCGTGTTTTTGTTAACTGCTTCCTCGTAAAAGCTAACTGCTCTGCGGGACCCCGCCAAGACCAAGCTGGTAACATAAGTGAATGAATAATAGGTTGTTGAACATTCCTCCATCTTCTATAATCCACAGCAGGTGACTAAGTTACATAACGGCTTAGTTTTTTTTCCAGCCAGCATGTTTCCTTTCAATAACGTGCACTAATTGCGTTGATTGTACTGGTCTCGCAGGTACAACAGCCTGGTGACCGGTCCGAGGGCAAAGGCGATCATTGCCTTGTGTTGGTTGCTCTCGGTGGGCATCGGCCTGACGCCAATGCTGGGCTGGAACAAAGGTGAGTTTCTAAAAAATATCCATTCATGTTTGACACCTGCCCTCATCAGCCAATCACAGGGCTGGATATACCAGGGGATGTTTTTTATTGGCCCATAGACCCAATATAAAAATATACTTTAACAAGCAAACTAAAAACAACAGCAAGAATGGGAAAATCTGCAGTAATTTTACCAGAACAAAGTAAAAATATTAAGAGAAAAATGTGCTTTCAAACGAAAAAAAACAATATTATAAAAGTAACATTGTAATATAAAGAAATTTAAAATATTAAAAAAGATTATTTAATATATATATAATATAAACTATATATATATAACATTTATGTTTATTTATATATACATATTTATTATATATAAATATGTATATATAATATAAACAATTAAAACAAAATAAAATTGTAATTTTTGGAAAATTAGGTTGTGGAAAAAGTTACAATGTTATGAGAAGTCAGAAATATGGGAATAAAGCTATAGTTATGAGAAGAAAAGTTGAAATAGTTAAAAAATTAAAAAGCAGCAGCAGAAATAAAAAACAGCAGTCATTTTACAAGAATCAACCCCAAAATATTGAGAATTTTTTTTAAATATTCTGAGGAAAAATAATGTCATTTTAGTAGCATAGAGTTCAACTTTTAAATAAAATAATAAGTAATATGAGAAACAAAACATAATAATGTAGTGGGTGGGGAAAAGTTATAATATGAGAATAAATAATAAATAAATATGGAATAATGTCATAATTACATGAATAAAATTTGCCTCAAGAAAGTTGGAAAGTGTAAAAAAACAGCAGCAGAAATGACAAGCAGTAACGCTACAAAAATAAAGTCAAAGTATTAAAACAGAAAAAAGTTGCAATATTATGAGAATAAACTTGAAGAAAAATAGACTTGAGAATACTTAGGGGCTGCACGAGTGCTGCCTTCACCTGGGAGCCGCGGTTCACTGAGGAGAAACATGTGACATTGTGAGGGTGTGATGACTGTTTGCGCATAAGTGTCCTGTGAGTCAGCTGGGGTCCTGTTCCCCACAGGACGGAACTCCACCAGCTCCGCCTCCAGCACGTGCCCCGAAGGCTTGACCGAGTGCCTCTTTGAGGGCGTGGTCACGCTGGACTACATGATCTACTTCAACTTCTTCGGCTGCGTGCTCCTACCCCTGGCGGTGATGCTGGTGGTCTACGCCCACATCTTCATGGCGGCACGGCGGCAGCTCCGCCTGACGAGCCTCAAGAAAGTCTCCCCCGCCCCGCCCGCCCCGTCCCTGAAAGGGCCGATGCCGTCGTCCCGCTCCACCCTGCAGAAGGAGGTGCACGCCGCCAAATCGCTGGCCATCATCGTGGGTCTGTTCGCCCTGTGTTGGCTCCCGCTGCACATCATCAACTGTTTCAACTACTTGTGTCACGACTGCGCTCGCCCGCACGTCTGGGTGATGAACATCGCCATCATCTTGTCGCACGCCAACTCTGTGGTCAACCCCTTCATCTACGCATACCGCATCAGGGAGTTCCGGCAGACGTTCCGGAGGATTCTGTATCGCCACCTTCTGGGGCAGAGGGACAGCTTCAGAGGGGGCGGCGACACAAGGAGCAGCAGCATCAGGAGGACGTCCTCGCACATCACTAAAGAGGACACCTTGTCTTGCACCGTGGTCAACAGCTACGTCCTGGACTCCAGCCAGTGGGCGTCAGCAAACAGCTGCACACACAACGGGAAGCCCGGAGCGAGCTCACAGCAGCAGTGCATGATGGGACTTCCTTCGCAGGAGGGGGTGGAGTCAGTCACTAAGCTGGAGGGGACCAGGAATGTGGACCTGAGGGACGGTGGTGGAAGCCGCATCGCTTTTGTCAACGTTCCTACTCTTGCCGCCATACAGACTTCACACTGTAGCCACTTAACACAAGTGGGGTGAGTTGGGGCACTGCCGCGTCGCACCCCAAACCCCCCCCCCCCCCCCTCAGTTTGGGAACCATATAAATGGTCAAGTGTAAAAAGAAGTTTACAGCTGGAAGTAAAAACCTAAAAAACATCAAAGTCTTGTTTTAATGACATTTCAGTTTTTGCACAATTTCAACGACAATAATTTTTTTTTTTTAATTATTGTTAGAATCCACCTTTTTCTCTTAATATTTGGGCTTTTTTCTCATAAAATTACACCTGTTTTTTTTCAATTTCTGCTGTTTTTTTGTTTATTTCAATTGTCTTCCTTTAAATTTTCCTCTTGTAATTATGACTTTATTTCCACAATATTTTGGCTTTATTCTCATAACATTGACTTTTTCTCATTTCAGTTTTTGCACAATTTCAACGGTCACGCAAAGAAATTAACCGCTGTTTAAAAAAACCTTTTTCTTGTTAGAATACACTTTTTTCTCTTAATATTTGGGCTTTCTTCTCATCAAATTACACGTTTTTTTTTTCAATTTCTGCTGTTTTTTTAATTTATTTCAATTTTCTTCTTTTAAGTTTTTCTCTCGTAATTATGACTTTATTTCCACAATATTTTGGCTTTATTCTCATAACATTGACTTTTTCTCATTTCATTTTTTGCACAATTTCAACGGTCACGCAAAGAAATTAACCTTAAAAAACCTTTTTCTTGTTAGAATACACTTTTTTTATTTTAATATTTGGGCTTTTTTCTCATAAAATTACACCTGTTTTCTTTTTTATCCAGAGAATTGAAATAAAATTTCAAGGTTCAAGGCGCATGGGAACATGTACCGTAAAACGATAGTTCCCCAAAGTGATCAGTTGAAAACATAACGCGTATCATGGACACTATGCCATATTTTGGATTTTCAATCAGCGTTATTGTCTAAATATTGACATAAAAACGTCAAAATAAGTGTCAGCTCATTTGCATATCCACTTATTTGATTGACTTGTTGCAATATTGTGTGTGGAATAAGCTTTTTACTTTTAATGAGGTGCTATTACGTTCAATAGCATTGATTTGGCCCGCCTTGTGGACGGCATCAAACAAAGTGTTTACAGCGATCTGCATAGTTTAGCTTGATTACCCTCATTTTAAAATTGGAAACAAATTGTACATAGCACGGAATTCACAACCACTCCGAATAATGGTCAACCCCTGAGTTAGCCGTTTCTAGGTGTATGTTCTCTGGCTTGTAGCGATCTTGGCCAGGTGGCCGAGCGCCTCTTGAAGAAAGAGCAAGGTGACTCCTAATGAAACTTTGTGTCCGCATGTTCCAGATACGGACCAGGACAGGGTGGGCTTGTTCCAAGGGAAAGGTCTGCTAACTGTGTCGGCTGTCTGTGGTGAACAAGAGCAAATATGTTGCCATACTTGAGTCCTCCTGTCATGCAGACCATTCCCAGACAGTTTCTAACAATTTCATACATAAAGAATGTTGGATTGCTTCTGCCTCTTTCATGTGAGTTTTGGCGTACGTTTGATTTCTTATAGCATCTTTGTAGGAAAAGCGTCACAACAGAGCAATTTAAAAAAGGGGTGTCATGGAATTAAACCTTTGATGTTGGGAGATGACCTAGTGGTTAGCATGTTCGCCACCCAGTCAGGAGATCTGGAAGATGTGGGTTTGAATCTCTGGGTAACACTTGGAAGGTACAACAAGGAACACAGAATGACAGAAGTTAATGAGGAACCGACCTCCTAACACCTAACCCTCACCATTAGTTCTTCACTGGTTCCTCAGTAACTACTCCAAATGCATGTGCCTTAGTTCCTCAGTAACTACTCTAAATGTAGTATGTGCCCTAGTTCCTCAGTCACTACTGTTCTCATTAGTTCCTCTTTAGTTATTCATTACTTCCTTAGTAACTACTCTAAATGCACGTGCATTAGTTCCTCGGTAACTACTCTAAATGTATGTGCGTTAGTTCCTCATTAGTTTCTCAGTAACTACTCTAAATGTATGTACCTTAGTTCCTTGGTAACTACTCATTAGTTCCTCAGTAATTACTCTAAATGTATGTGCCTTAGTTCTTCGGTAACTACTCTGAATGTATGTGCCTTAGTTCCTCGGTAACTACTCCACATGTATGTGCCTTAGTTCCTTGGTAATTACTCCAAATGTATGTGCCTTAGTTCCTGATTATTTCCTCATTAGTTCCATAGTAACTACTCTAAATGCATGTGCATTAGTTCCTCATTAGTTCCATTGTAACTACTCTAAATGTATGTGTTTGAGTACTTCAGTTACTACTCCAAATGTATGTGCTTTAATTCCTCAGTAACTACTCTAAATATATATGCCTTAGTTCCTCATTAGTTCCGTAGTAACTACTCTAAATGCATGTGCCTTAGTTCCTCAGTAATCACCATTCTCATTAGTTCCCCATTAGTTCGTCATGAGTTCCATAGTAACTACTCTAAATGTACGTGCCTTAGTTCCTCAGTAACTACTCTTCTCACCAGCTCCTCATTAGTAACCACTCTAAATGTATGTGCCTTAGTTCCTTACTAACTACTGTTCTCATTTGTTCCTCATTAGTTCTTCATTAGTAACCTAATTCCTTAGTAACGACTAAATGTATATGCCTTAGTTCCTCAGTAACTACTGTTCTCATCAGCAAATGTATGTGCCTTAGTTCCTCTGTAACTACTGTTCTCATTAGTTATTCATTAGTTCCATAGTAACTACTCTAAATGCATGGGCCTCAGTTCCTCAGTAGCTACCGTTCTCATTATTTCCTCTTCATGACTTCCTCATTAAGTACAGTTCTCATGAGTTCCCCATTCCATATGTGCCCCACCCAGTCATGGACAAAATGATTAGAAGATGTGGGTTTGAATCTCTGGGTAACACTTGGAAGGTACAACAAGGAACACAGAATGACAGAAGTTAATGAGGAACAGACCTCCTAACACCTAACCCTCACCATTAGTTCTTCACTGGTTCCTCAGTAACTACTCCAAATGCATGTGCCTTAGTTGCTCAGTAACTACTCTAAATGTATGTGCCTTAGTTCCTCAGTCACTACTGTTCTCATTAGTTCCTCTTTAGTTATTCATTACTTCCTTAGTAACTACTCTAAATGCACGTGCATTAGTTGCTCGGTAACTACTCTAAATGTATGTGCCTTAGTTCCTCATTAGTTCCTCAGTAACTACTCTAAATGTATGTACCTTAGTTCCTTGGTAACTACTCATTAGTTCCTCAGTAATTACTCTAAATGTATGTGCCTTACTTCTTTGGTAACTACTCCGAATGTATGTGCCTTAGTTCCTCAGTAACTACTCTAAATGTATGTACCTTAGTTCCTTGGTAACTACTCATTAGTTCCTCAATAATTACTCTAAATGTATGTGCCTTAGTTCTTTGGTAACTACTCTGAATGTATGTGCCTTAGTTCCTCGGTAACTACTCTAAATATATATGCCTTAGTTCCTCATTAGTTCCGTAGTAACTACTCTAAATGCATGTGCCTTAGTTCCTCAGTAATCACCATTCTCATTAGTTCCCCATTAGTTCGTCATGAGTTCCATAGTAACTACTCTAAATGTACGTGCCTTAGTTCCTCAGTAACTACTCTTCTCACCAGCTCCTCATTAGTAACCACTCTAAATGTATGTGCCTTAGTTCCTTACTAACTACTGTTCTCATTAGTTCCTCATTAGTTATTCATTAGTAACCTAATTCCTTAGTAACGACTAAATGTATATGCCTTAGTTCCTCAGTAACTACTGTTCTCATCAGCAAATGTATGTGCCTTAGTTCCTCTGTAACTACTGTTCTCATTAGTTATTCATTAGTTCCATAGTAACTACTCTAAATGCATGGGCCTCAGTTCCTCAGTAGCTACCGTTCTCATTATTTCCTCATTAGTTCTTCATGACTTCCTCAGTAAGTACAGTTCTCATGAGTTCCCCATTCCATATGTGCCCCACCCAGTCATGGACAAAATGATTAGACTGAAGGCTCCAGCAGACCCCATGACTGTATTTCTTTCAGAAAATTGCACGTACTTGAAGTTTCTATTTTCTCCTTATATTGAAAGCTCCACTCTCAAGACTTTTCACACAGAATTCCTGTAAAAGGGACAGCATAAGCGTTTAGTCATGGGAGAATGTCACAATAGATGTTATTGTGAGGATGCGCTTTCACACAGGCGTTGCCCCTCCTCTGTTTCTACCTTAGAAAAATTGACAGGTTAACTTTGCGCCCCAATTTGCTGGTTTGATGAGTCCTAGTTCTGTGTGAACAGCTTCGTGGGGGCCAACCAACCAGGGTTTTTGTTTCTGTGTGAAAGGGGCTAAAAACACTCCGATCTCAAGCGTATCCCGCTCCACTTGGTGTCATTCCGTCGATGTTTCTGCATGTGGACACCCCCATGTTTGGGGAAAACACACACGATCTGTTAAAAAGTAACCGCTTAAATGGCGGCTTTGATGATGCATTTGATAACTGCTAAGCAACGTTTGTTGACTTTTACGTTGAGAAAACCCAACCAGTCAAAACAGCCAGCTCCATATCTGGTCAAATATAAGCCCCCACGTACAGAACGCCGCCGCCAACGGGGGGACCACTTTCAGAGTTTGTAGACGGCAATGAATCACACACACACACAGACAGAGTACACACACACACACGTACGACACCATGCAGCACTCAGCAGGAGGTGTTTACAGAGCACCCGTGCACTGACGCCAGTCGAAGAGCTTAATGCAATGGAAATCAAATGACCATCTTTTTTTATTATGCCATTATACTTTCTCTTTCCTCATTAAAAAGGTCTCAAAAGCAATGTTTATGCGCCCTACGCAGACATCTAGGAGACACCCCCCCACCACCGCCCCAATGAACACACATCGGCTGTCATGGGTTTTACGCTTGTTTTATCTTCCCTTCCCAAACGCATCTAAACCCCAATTACTGTACAACACCCTTTAATGTAGCTAATATCTCATATCTGAGGAAAGTAAGCAATGGTCACATGGTGGAAAATGAAATGATGCAACTTTGGTATTTTGTATGCTAATATGCTATATATCATTAAAAAAACCTGCATCTCAGCTTTTGATGAAAAAGCATATCATTAGCATCAACTTAGCTCTTTTTCTCCTTCTTTTTGTTGTTTTTTCCTAATATTTTAAGTATAAAAATACATAAATTAAAAAAAACTAGAACTTTCTTCACAACCTAATTTTTGAAAAATGACAACTTTATTTTTGTTTTGTTTGTTTCTTGTAACATTACAACTTTTAGAAAAACATTTTTTTCTCAAACTTTTGAACTGTATGCTCCTAAACTGACTATTTTTCCTTATAATATTGCATTTTTTTAAAAACTTGTGAATCAAAACACACCAGTGAGTCCACCTCCGAATGTCTGAAGTAAAACTGAATTGCCGTCAGCCACACGCTTGCTTTGTTTCGGATGCTCTTGCTAACGTCCGCCATTTTCCTTCCAAGAGAATGCTATGGTTAAACAACGTGTTCATGTCAATTGAGGGATTTTTGGGCTAAGACGTCTTAAAAAGTTGTCATCAAATGTGACTTTTTTTCTTGTTAGAATAAAACATTTTTTTCAAAATATTTTGACTTTATTCTCCTAAAATAAAAATTTCTCAGTTTTTTTTATTTCAAACATTTCAACTTTTTTATCTTACATTTTTTTTATAATTATGACTTAATTTTGAATTTGGATTTTATATTTAAACATACCTAATTTAAACCAACCTAATTTTACAAAACAATATTTTGTATATTTTTCATAAAAGGATGACTTAAACATTATTAATTCATGCAACTAAAATTGTTTTTCTTCATAATATTGTTATGTGATTCTTGTCAAATTGTTTCTTAATATTTTCCTCTTCCTTCTTGTAAATGTTTTTGTTATAATTATAACTTTATTTCCATATTATTTTGACTTTATTTTTCTAACATCGACTTACAATTTTCCAAAAGTTTATTTTTATATGTTTCTTTCTCATAGTAGTTATTTTTTAAAAGTAGTAGTGACTTTTAAAAAATAATGCATATTTTCTGTAATATTCTAACTACATATGCACCTAAAACTATATTATTTTCCCCATAATAGTGTTATTTTATTCATATAAAATTCTTTTAAATTCTATCAATTCTACTCTATTCAATTCTTTTCAAATTTGATCCCAATATTTTGACTTTATTCTTGTAAAACTACTGCTTATTTTTCAATTTCTGCTTTTTTCTTTTTACATTTTCCAGCATTGAAACTTTCTTCTTTTCTTTTTTTTCTTATGTAATTATGACTTCATTTTGATAATATTTTCACTTTATTGTAACACTAAAATTTTTCCCCAACCAAATTTTCCAAAAATTGCAAGTTTGTTTTGTTTCTTTCTCATAATAGTATAAGTTTAAAACAATAATGTATATGTTTCAACCTTATGCAGTTGAAATTATGATATTTTTCCTCATAATATTATGATCTTATTCTCGGAAAAAGTTATATTCCCATTTTTGTAGTTTTTTTAAAAATATAATTATCATATTAGAATGTGCTGCAGCCGAAAATGCCCCCAGAGAGGCAAAAATCACCACCAGATCTTTGAATATTTAATTTATTAATTGATGATGCTTCCTAGTGGAGATTCGAACCCAAGGCCTCAGCTCCAAAGACCAGAACGCTAACGACTGCAGGTTTAGTTTTACTGTATACACTTTTATTTCTGAAGCACCTTGAAAGAATCTTAGAGGGCCAAAGTGCTGTACAGGAAAATTAAGTATACACTATACACTATATCACTCCACACTGCCCTCTACTGATGTTAAATGTTGCTTCGTGAACATGAGCGTTTTTTTTTTTGTATTTGCAAGGCTCCAAGATTTGGTTAAATTCAGTAATATAAATAATTAGTTTAATACAACATCAGTATGCGGATAAAAAAGATCCGCTGTGGCGACTCCTTAATCAGGAAAAAGTCGAAATAAACAAACAAAACACTGTCCTGTAATAAATTACTGTCAAGTTAAAATGAATACAAGTCCCAGAAAGCACCGCGCAGGCGGACCGGAAGTACTTCAGTTGAACTGTCGCCGCATTGCATGGTGGGAAGGCGGAAAAGCGCTCCAAAAGCGAAGCAAGAAATCGACGAGCACACGTTGCGGCTTTTCTTTAGTTTGGAAACAACAAGGGAAGCTCGGTTTTACAGCTGTATTTGCCACAGGTAAGGAAAATAATTTACCACATACTTATTTATATACATCTGGGGGGGTTTCTTTAACCTTTAAAGCAAAACCCCTTCCGACTGTTAAGGCATTTCTTTCTTCCAACATGGCTACCTCCATTATTCCGCTACACCAGTGTTTTCTATTGTAATTCATGTTAATGTATTTGGTCGCGCTAGACCGTGGATTATTTATTAGGCTTGATGATTTAAAAGTTAATTTCGGTGCCTTCATGCAGTGTAGCCCGTTCGAGGTGCGAGGTATCCGGTGTGGCTAACAGGGCTAGCCTTAGCCGGTGGTTGTTAGAGGCTGAACAAATACAGCACAGTGCACTTGTGCTAAGGCTTAACTTGATTTTTAAGGCCAGCTTTAAACTTGTTCAGTTTAAAAACTCCGAATGCCTCCCTCGTCAATTTAGAATTTACTCTTAAATCCCATTATCCTACAGCGGCATTAAAATGCGTCATTTTTTGAAGGAACCAAAAGAAACATGTCAATCGGCGTGCCCATTAAAGTGCTCCATGAGGCGGAGGGACACATTGTGACTTGTGAGACCAACACTGGAGAGGTGTACAGGGGCAAGCTGATCGAGGCCGAAGACAACATGAACTGCCAGGTAAGAAACCCTTTTTGTGTACTCAACTCCAGAGAGTATCTGGCCATTATAGCAAGTCCTGTACATGTTCAGTTTAATGCAAAGGGTGTCTCCCGAGATTTCTCACTCAAAAAAATGTCTTGCCGGTAATAATAATGGGATAAATAATTATACACACACAGTTAATGGAATTAATTCAAATTTGCCATTCTCACTATATTGCCATGTACATGTGTCTGTTTTCCCCGTCTTTTGCCTCCAAACTGGAGGAAGGGCGTTCATTTTGCTTTGGTTTCAGCACCATGGCACCTTTTGTTCCATAGAACAATGGCAAGAACAGAGTGAGCTAGGGGTGCAACGATTCATACTCCAAAAAAAATCTAGAATTTTCTGCTATCTCCTCACAAATTGAGATCTGGGATGCCGGCTTTCTCTTAATTATGACTACTGCGCAATACGTGGCATATTATGATGGTAGCATGACTTCATACAGTCTATTTCGGTTATGATGCAAAATGAAACATTTAGCACACATCAGTAGCTGCTCATTTCTAGCAGACAATACCGTGTAATAGAACACGGAAGTGCGTGTCTCGCTCACATTGAGAGTAATGTGTTCACTGTGCACTTTGAACATTGCAAAAACACTATATTTTCAAGAATTTGTCTTATTTCTAGCCAGTCGGTCTAGTCGGGTATTTGTAAATGCACAGCCATCAACATAATGTCACATGATTTTAGTCTTTGAAGGAATTATTTCTCTTTTCCTGTAAATGGTTGTGGTCTCTGATAAATGAATCTAGAAAAGCTCCATCATTTAGTCCACCAGACCCAAGAAAAAGTTGTTCTTATGTGAATAATAAAACAGTTGACTAAGAAATTAAACCAATTAATTATTTGCTGAAATGTTTTTTTTTCTAATTGCTCTTTAAGCAAGCGGGGAAAAATGTATTACTTGTTTACCAAACATTTTTAGTAGAATGCTCAATGACTAAAATACAGTATTTTATAGCTGTGGCCCTAGAGTGGGCTCAGTCATAGTCTTTCTCTGTGGGTGGAGGCGGGGCCAGGAGCGTAATTACAGTATAGAAAGTAAATTTCACTATCATTTTTTAATGTTAAAATCTCATCCCTCTCATTTTCGTAGACCCAATCTTGTGTGTTGTGTTGTCTCGGGAGACCCCCAGTAAATAATGATTGAGTATTGTAACATATGGTGTGAGATGTTGCGTCCGTGTGCAACAAATCCACTTGGGAAACTTGGTGAAAACTTTACAACAACTTATTTCCTCCTCTCCAGCAAGGTGAGATCTTTTCCTTTTCCAGATTCAGCCAGGCTTCATACAGTAGTGCTTTAAATTGTACTATAAACTGCTTTACTATCAACTTTACAAATCACCACACATGTTGGTCTGACATAGCAAATTGCAGATTTTTTATTTTTTTTACAAGGGTGATGCAGGCGCCTAATTTGCATTATTTGCCATAGTGCCAAATTGCATGTGGAATGGTAAAACTGAGCCTTTTGGTTTGCCATATCGTGTTTAACTTTGGCAGTCTACATTACTTTTTGAAACAACGTCTGTAGATGTCTTTGGCGAATGAGTGAAGATCTTTCTATATTGTAGCGTCCGGTGGAGTGCCCAGCATGCCCTGCAGCAAATAACACTTCTTGTTAAACATGCAGAATGGTAACTGATGTGTGAACTTGTCTCTTAGTTGGTATGTGTTTTTGCTTCCTATTTGTAAGACGGTTTTAGTTTGACCCTCTTTTTGCACTGCCAGGCTAGTTATTAGCTTTCTAATTGAAGAGCGCCTTCCTCAAGCAGTCCTAAGTGCGCCTGTTTGTTCAGTTATGATGCCTTCTAGTGGACAGTTTTGTAATGCCAAGCCACTCAGACAGTCTTCTTAGGAAGCGACATTAAAAAAATTACTAAAATAACTAAAGTCATTCTGTAGTGGTCCAAATTTAACTGTGGCGGGTCGCTACAAATGAGTAAATGCATGGGAAACCCTGCAGAAGCAAGGAGGCAAAAAAGAAGGCCTCTATTTGAGTGGAGGTGTTTATTAAAATGGACAACATACACCGCTTGACAATTAAGAACTTCTATATTTCCACACAGACAAACCCGGTACCACCCGATCACAGCAAAACCGTACATTTCAGCCTTGACGGCGGCTTTTTGAGTCACCGTTTAATTGTCGATGTTCTCCACAGATGTCCAACATCACCGTGACCTATCGCGACGGGCGGGTGGCTCAGCTGGAGCAGGTGTACATCCGCGGCAGCAAGATCCGCTTCCTGATTCTACCTGACATGTTGAAGAACGCGCCCATGCTGAAGAGCATGAAGAACAAGAACCAAGGCTCCGGTGCCGGAAGGGGCAAGGCGGCCATTCTCAAAGCGCAAGGTGAGTCTCTCCCGGCGTCCTTATTTTGGTTTCAATCACATGCGTTCATTCATTATGTGCAATATGCCCTTTTATACTCTTGTGTTACATGGTGCTAACATCTTTCTTTTCCTGCAGTGGCTGCAAGAGGAAGAGGACGTGGTGGCATGGGAAGAGGAAATATCTTCCAGAAGAGGCGATAATTGCTGCAGGTTTAGTGTGTTTTTGTATAGGCCACATCTTGTTTTTGTTCATTTTCTCCCATCAATTGAACGTCTTGTTCTGAACCTTGTCCATGGGAGTATATTGCTGTAAGTTCCTTTTTTTTTTTAAATAAAATAAACCTTTTAATTTCATGTGGTGTTTATTCAACTAGACTTATTATTCATTGATGGTTGTTAAGCTGGGGATGTGTGGCACAGCAGCCATTTGTTGCCTGCAGGTCTTAAAAAAAAATTATTGCCCATAAAAACAGTTGATTAGAACACACTGAGAACAACACAACGTTACAAGAAATGTTGATCATCACAAAATGTTTACTTTGCGCTGTTCGGATGGTGTTTACCTCGCTTTTCCATAATTGTACAAGGAAATTTGGTGTGGAATGTGGAGCTACAAGTCAAACAAGCTTCCTGGTATTCCACATGCAGACGAGTGTAAAATGCGGTAATTATTCGCCAATCTTTGCTAGGTGTGATTGCTCAATACACTTCAATCTAAGTAAAATCATTTTAAACTGGGGCGTTTTAGCTGAGATTCAGCTGCAGCTCCCCGATACGCCGCTAGGAGCGCCAGTGGCCCATTAAATGAAGTGGAGATTCCCAAGAGCCAAGTATAATATTTAGGTCATAAGATAAACGACATTTTGTGCGGAAGCCAACTCTCTCTGTCTTGGTGGGTGTCGCTGGTTTGAAAGTCTTAAAGTACACGGTATTGTTCTCTTATTTTGCCAACATTGTCGTGAGACAGGAGACTTGCTCCGTCACATCAGCGCTACATTGTTTCACTTGGGTAAGCTAGCTGTCACATCTCCCACCGCCGAAGAGGATTCCCGTCTCTATTCTTAAATAACACGCCAAGGTAAGCTTGTATTTGCTCTATAAGTGTGCTTGTTTTTTTTTATTTATTCACCACCACAGTTTACTTAACCGTCATTACTCGAACGTTCACCGTAGCATCCTCGCCTCCTTGTCATAACATCTGTACCTGCTAGCGCTAGCTGAGTGGGCTAAAGTTAGCCTGCTGGTTAACATCGTTAACATATTTTTTGCTAACAATATACATTTTATCATTCCTCAAATCACTTGAAGCGCCTAACATGTCAACGTAGCGTAGCTGGAATGTGTATGATTGGACCTGAAGTGGTCGTGAGCAAGATGAGGACATTGAACGCATCACCGTATGGTAAACAGCTGCAACTACACCATTGTTTACATGCAAACACTTATGTTTATTTTGATTGCAGGCTGTTAATTAATTACTAAGCAGCTGATGTGCGTTTTGTTGTGATGAAATTATATAAATTATTACATGATATGTGGGAGAATTGAAGACTTTCATATGGAATTGTTGCACAAAACTAGAGCTAATTGATCAGTCAATGGTGCAGTTGTAGGGAAAGTAAAAAAACAAACAATATTGCCTCATTTAGTGGTGAGGTCTTAATGTACAGTACTCAACTGCAGAGAGCTTCCGCCCTCTATGTAGAAAAATTTAAGAAGAATATAGCAAATTTTGATTTTTTTGTCCACAACCTCAAATGTTAATATTATGAATTAATAATCTTGATTAGTTTATTTTTCCTACAAATAAAATATACTGTTGATATACTATTATATTGCTATATGTTGGCATGTAGTGGATGTGGTTGTGTGCCAGTGTTTAAGTTGATCAAGGATGTTCATCCGTCCATTTACAGCAGCTTATCTCGTCCACGGCTGTGTGGCTCACTCTCAGGGTCGCCCCTCTTTGATCTCTTAATGAATCCTCCTCATCCAGCTGATCCGTGTGTTATACATGTCCAGTATCTTAGGTCTTTAGGATTGCATGCTTGCATTTAAGGTTGTACATGAACCTTCCTCCACTTGACATTGAAGGTCAGCTGACTTGTTACATGATGATGCTAAGTACAGCAGCTGGTGTTTCACCTCATTGGGGTAGTGGGGTTATACTGGAGCCTATCCCAGCTGACTTCTGGAAATAGGCGGGGTACACCTTGGTCAAATTATTTTCAGGGTTTGGAGTTTCGTACGTACCCACTGGATCTGTCTTTGATTTAGTCATGAAATAATGTTTTTACAAAACTGTGTCTTAACAAAGAGGTGTTGTCTTATATTCGTCTGAAAACAGTCTGAGAATGATGGGTGGTGTCATATTTGGGGTCAAAAACTTTAAACTACTCAACCTATTTGTCTTTAACATCTATTTTGACAAAACTGGATCTTAAAAATGAAGGAATTGTCTTAGTTGGTTCAAAACAGACTGAAGATCGTTTTATATTCAGGGTCGCAATTGGGATCCACCCAATTTGTCTTTCATTTTGTCATGCAAGAATATTTTTCCAGAAAGCAGGTCTTAAAAATTGAAGGTTTGTCTTATATTTGTTTCAAAATAGTCTGAAAATGACTTTTTTTATATTTTGTCATTTATTATATTTTGACATTTTATGTAATGCCATTTCATATTTGGGGTTGAGAGATTTATACATAATATAGACTTAATGTCTTTCCAAAACCGATTAAGTGCTCGTCTTACATTTGGGTTTAAAACGGTCTGATAATGACGGGTCGGCTTATGGTTTTGCTGCTCCACTCACCTTCGATTTTGTCATAAAATAATATTTTTCTAAAATCAGATTAAAAAAATAGTGGCTGTATAGTCAGGGTCATCTTATATATGGGACAAAAGAGTCTAAAACGACGGGTAGTCTTATATTCAGGGTCGCGAGTTTTCTACGCATCCACATGATCTGTTTTTGATATGGTCATTAAATAAGATTTTCCAAAACCATGTCTTGAAAATGAGCAGTCGTCTTATATTCCGCTCCAAACATTGGTCTTTTTGGGGGTCAGGAGATTTAATCACAACATTGTGCTGACTCTGGAGGGGCAACTGAGTAATTGAAGGAAATGTAGTCCAGATACGACCCCGTGTGTTAAAACATCATGTGGTGAGAAATCTATTTCCTGCTGTATTTGCTTTTAGGCATCAACCCATCCCGAGGTTCCCATCTGATGGAGCAGTTGTTAGTGTCTGCAGAGAGGCACCATGTTCCCTTGTCATGTAAGCGCCTGGCCCTCCGCTGAGCCCGCCGCCAGCTCCCGCGGCGGTCATGTTCCAATGACGCAGCCCTCGAAGCTGCTCCCCGATCTGCTGTGCAGCTGTCCCCCGCCGCCGCTGAGCGCCCACTCTGAGACGCCCTCACCAGACCCCATGGACTCCCTCATCGTTGTCACAGAGTGCGAACCCAGCAGCCGAGCGTCTGGAGGGCAAGGGGATGAGGAGGAGGTAAGACAACCAGCAGACATGCATACATATCACCTTACCTTTAAAGTTGGACTTAACGAGTATTCTTTACACAAGCAATTCCTCACATCGCAGGTGGAGGAAATGGACAGTTCCGAAACGCCGCCCTTCCCCACTCAGTCTTGTGACCTGCTCTCCCACACGGGGCGTCGCTCAGAGGCCCTGCTGCCCGCCGGCGAGGAGCAGAGAGCGCGCTTGAGTCTGTCGGACAGGAAGCTGTCGCTGCAGGAGCGCTCGCACACGACCACGTCACCCTGCGGGTCACCGGGACTCAACGGCCGCTACATTTACCCGTCTTTACCTTACTCCCCTATCACATCGCCCCACTCTTCTCCACGTTTACCCCGCCGGCCCACCGTGGAATCCCACAGTGTCTCCATCACGGACCTCCAGGTATGGGCACAGTCGCCTTCACTGCGCTTCACTTCCTCTGCCCGTGTATTTCAACAGCTATGATTACATACTATATCACAGAGTACTACATACTCATAGAGTACTAATACTATACGTATACTACGTACTATATCATACTTCCTCTTAGAGTGGCGGGTGGCATTTATTTACCTAACTGCAGAGAGGACCAGGCATCTGTTACAAGTGGAGTTTTGTTGCTCCCATTGCAAATAACATTCATTTTGGTTTCACAAGTGATTTTTCTAATTATTATTTATGTATGTATTTATTTATATTATAAGTAACATTTTTAATTATTACTTTGTATGTATTTTTAAGCTTTTTTTCTCAGAAATAAATGATACTTAATTGTAATAATTGAAATATTATGTATATAGTAGAATATATAAGCAGATCTTTATTTATTTGTATAAATAATATACATATATAATATACATATTATATATATAATTTCTGTGTACAATAGTTGATATATATATTATATTTGCAATAGAATAGAATAGACATTCTTGGGCATATGCAGCAGCAGTTTTGTCTTTAAATCCCACTGGCATCTTTACCAACGCTTCATCTGCTGTGCAGGTGGTGTTTTTGTTGCCATAGTAACGGCAATTAGGTAAGCCACCCAGTCGAACCACCTGTCAGGGGGGAAAAATATTTTACGGCATTTAAGTGTACAGCACGTCTGGCCCTGATTTTGGGTGCAGCATTTATTGGAGCCACTATTTGAGGAAATACTTTATTTTGTGTGTCGATTTAGACACCCCCACACCCGTACTAATTAGCACTAAATATTGTTTTTCAAGCAATGCCAGTAGTGAAAGCTGAGCTTTGTGGATGCAAAGGTAAGGAAAGGTAAGGTCTCCATAGACGTAGAAGGTAGCAGACGGACCTTGGTTAGCTTTTAGCCGAGACGTCCTCACCCAGTCGTTGGCAGTCAACGAGCAGATAATGTAGAGTTTGTTCTGCGTCGTACAGCGTGAGCTGGCAGCGCCACACTTTTCCCCCGATGCTATATTTTAAAAATAGCAGCTTGCTTCGTCACTGTATCCCTCTGTGCTGTAGTCTGGCTTCAGATTCTTCACTGCAGCACCCGCTCATACCGCAGGACAAAAGAGTCTTCAAAGATGCGTCCTACTGTATGACACGCCGCATAATAAGCAGATAATGATTCTGTCAACTTTTTCTTTTGAGTTTACTGAGCTGTAACTCCGGGGAGGTAAATTGGAGATTGATATGATGTCCTTGCCAAGCACATTTTATAACAAGCGTCTTCTTGTCTCACCCACACCCCCCACCCGTCTCTGCTGTTGGCTGCTCATCAAGGACTGCGTTCAGCTCAACCAGTACAAGCTGAAAGACGAGATTGGAAAGGTACCGTCCCGATTGCTCCCCTTGTCACTTTTCCCCTCCAGCTCCATACCACATGCCTGTCAAGTGTCGCTAGCGCTCATCAACCAGGATGTGTAATGCGCTGCCTGATATCCTCTCCTCAGATGTCCTCATTTCCTATTCTCTCTCCCTTTCTGAGTGTGTGTGTGTGTGTGTGTGCAAAGCAGACGGCCCACCAGAGAGTTGCAAGATGGATGAGAGGCCGGTATAAATAGGTGCTCTCCGAGGGTTGTGCCAGGCACTGTGGATTCTTTTTGTGTGTGACTTAATTAAAGATAGAATGTAGGGACAGGCGTTAGACTACGTTTCCTTGATGTAGACAAGGAATCACCATACTGACACAAATATAAGAAAATAATTTAAAAAAAGACCCAGCAAAAATGGCAAACCAGCAAAAAGACATATGAGGTAATGAGAAAGACTTGAAATGTTGATACAAAGACCTTAGAAAAACAAGTGTAACATTTTTAGCCTTCAGTACGCAAATTAAATATGTAAACGTCATCTAGCCCCGCCCCCCGACAATGCACCACCACAAATAGATTGCAATCCTTTGGTAAATGTCAGTGATCAATAGTAATAAAGATATTCTATTTCATAGCTGCTCTGCGGTACATTTGACCTTATAACTCCTCCTCTGTTGTTTTGCTAAAACCCATTCTCTTCAGGTCTCCGTCACCTGTGTGTGTGCAGGAGTGACTGGAAGAAAAACGACTGGTTAGAGGTGTAGATGATTGGCACCACCTGTTTTTGCATGTTTTAATCTGACGCCTGAATGTAAGACGACTGGTCTTTTTAAAAGTTTTTTTTTTTTTACTGGGGAAAAATATTATTTTTGACAAATTGATTTTAAAATTTAAAATTTTTAATGACATGACCAAAAACGTTTTTAACTATCCACCTATTTTCTATGCCGCTTATCCTTACTAGGGGGTGCTGGAGCCTATCCCAGCTGGGGTACATCCTGAACTGGTGGCCAGCCAATCACAGGGCACATATAGACAAACAACCATTCACACTCACATTCATACCTATGGACAATTTAGAGCCGCCAATCAACCTAGCATGTTTTTGGAATGTGGGAGGAAACCGGAGTACCCGGAGAAAACCCCCCCACACACAGGGAGAATATGCAAACTCCACACAGAGATGCGGAGATTTGAACCCAGGTCTTCCCGATGTCCTGATTGTGTGTCCTACATGCTAACCACTCGTCCATGTTAAAACTATAAAAAAATAGATAATAATAACAAATATATACGTATCTTGTGTGTTGAAGGTAATGTTTAGCAGACCAGAGTTGGATAAAACGTCTAATAAAGGAAACCTTG
This sequence comes from Doryrhamphus excisus, assembly GCF_037039965.1. NCBI lineage: Eukaryota > Metazoa > Chordata > Actinopteri > Syngnathiformes > Syngnathidae > Doryrhamphus > Doryrhamphus excisus. The sequence continues at coordinate 5,180,998 of NC_136375.1, forward strand.
TTTATCGTGGTTAGTCGACCTGACCATGATAAATAAATTTCCTCGAGGTAAGGTTCCTTATTTATAAATGTATTATTTTTGTAGCTAGAGCATAGAAAACATGTTTACAGCCTTCCAAATATATTTTTTAAGCATTATTAGAGCCCTCTAGACATGAAATAACACCCCTATAGTCGCCTTTACACCCCTATTACCCAGTCAATAATAATAAACACATAATGTCTCACAGTATATTATACACTACCGCTCAAAAGTTTGGGATCACTTGGAAAATGTTTTTGGCCAGTCTGAGATATGTTTTTTTTGTCTTGGCAGTCCTGCCATGAAGTCCAGCATCCTGAAGTCGCCGCTTCACTGTTGATACTGACGCTGGTGTTTGACGGCTACTATTTAGTGCAGCTGCCAGGTGACGACCTGTGAGGCGTCTTTGTCTTAAACTACACACTCTCAGATATTGCAAGAAGACATTCTTGCACAGTTGTGCGTTGTTTTTCTGTCCTTGTTAGACCCAGTTTGTGCTGCTTTCTGAAGGGAGTAGTTAACAGCATGGTTAGAGATTTAGTTTTAGATTTTTAGATGGGTTTCTAATAATCTATTAGCCTTATAAAAAGATGAACTTGGATTAGCAGCCATTCCAGGAGATTGACGCAGAGGACTGACAGTTGTTGATAGTAGAGAAAAGAAGAAATTTGCAAGTGATCCCAAACTTTTGAGCGGTAGTGTATATTCAGTATATATATAAAAAATACATTATATAGGCTCACACGGGCCGCACAGTGGCCTAGTGCCCTGCGATTGGCTGGCGAACGGTCCAGGATATACCCTACCTTTAGCCCGACACTCTTGACTCTAATGAGGATTAAGCAACACAGAAAATGAATGAATAGACTCACACATGTTAACATCTTTGTTTACGTACTGTCCTGTACAATGCTCCTGTGGTGGCCATTGGTCTACTCAATGTAACATTACTGACACCTAGTGACCAGTGTGGAGTACTGCACATCAATACAATCAGGTTACAATTGAGTGCATGACATAATCAGTTCACAGTTCCACATGTCCAAAAGGAGTAGGAAGAAGCAAAGCTTATTAAATCCTACCCCATCTGGTACTTTTACAATCAGTAACTGTTATATTTGTTCACTTCCTGCCTTTCTGATATAATTTATTTATTTTTATTATTAATTATTATTATATATTATTATATACATATATATTATTTATATTATATATTGTATATATAATATATTATATATTATTTATTATTATTAATTAATATTATTTTGTATGTTTTTGTCACATACCGAAGTATGAGGTTGTATGACCATACAATGACATAATGGTACCCATAGTAACCATCAATATAGTGATATATATAGCACATCATGACTGGTTCAAGACTCTTCATCCTTGTATTTAGCAAACATCCAGTGCTTGTATTGTTGCTTGAATATGCATAATTGTTTTCTTCGACAACATAATTTAGTAATAATGACATTCGGAGTGCAAAGTGATGAGGGACGGCTATCTGTTCGCAAATGAGCTCTTCAATTAATAATAATCTATAACGTCTTCATATCAAGAGCACCCCTGCAGGTTGCAGCCAAGTACTGCCTTGCATTTATACGATGAATATCCAATCAACCCAGCACCATCACGTCTTTAACCTATTTTGCACACAGATACGTAACAGTAGAGCCTACAATTGAGCGTACCTTCCCCCAGGAAGTATAACGACATCGTAGCCTCTCTGATGTGCTCCTCTCAGTTAGAAGCTATTTCTCTCCCTCAGGCATGTAAGTGAGCCTCGTTTCTGCTCTGTGTGGGAGTGCCACGGAATTAATCCCCCATCCCATTTCCTTCATTAGCCTGAAATCAAAATTGAAAGGGAGAGGGAGAGACGACGCAAATGCTGTCTATTGTTGCTTTGAGACAGCTGGTGCAACACGAGTGCGTGCCATCAGCCCACTCACGTCCTCCATGTTTGTGTATATCATCTTTTGTATGATATTCTCTGATTGCTGTTTTTTTTCCCCTTCCTTAAAACTCCAGGGCTCCTATGGGGTTGTCAAGCTGGCTTACAACGAAGACGACGACACGTACTATGTGAGTCGTCGTTCCTCTTAATATCTCTAATAACCGAGCCCACTTGTCACAATAAGTGTACATGCAACGCTATGTGTGTGTGTGTGTGTATGTGTGTGTGTGTGTGCACCAGTTCAGTAATAAGACATCATTGCAACAACTTCCGAGGTTGCCGTGCAATGATCGTCACAGCAGTTCTCATTAAACCGTGTGATGCAGATAGACTGCGAAGTGCAGATTACGGGGCCCGCACGGCACATTGTCTCATTATATCACCATTATATTAAGAACTGAGAGCATTGGCTATAATTTAATATACATTTATTATCATTTAAAATCAAATGTCCCCATAGGAAGTCATGGGAAGGATGTGTTACAAAACTCTTTTTAGTAATACAACACCAGTCCACTGTGATTAGGATACGTCACGTAAATACTGTTTTGCACGCTGGAAGGGGTGTTGCAACAACAGAATGTGTTCTGCCTTTTTTAAATATCGTCCCAGGCTGGGACCTTCTTTTTGGGTGTTCAGGTGTAACAGTACACCGACTCCCTGACCTCTGTAACATTCATTAGCACTTAAATTATCTTTCCGACAGTCAAGCAGCCAATATTAGTTTTCTCTGTCTGAGCTTTTACTGATGTTCCTGCTGTGATGATGACTTCCCACTGCGGCTTGGGAAACATAATTATTCACTAATAATTATATTGAAATACTATTTATGATAATTTCATAATTATTATTTATTGCAAAAATTTCAATAGTTTGTACTAAATAATGTATTTATTATAATCATTATTTAGAAATGGTTATCTAATCCTAATAATGTGTTTCGCCGTCCAAATCCCTGCAGGCCATGAAGGTTCTGTCCAAGAAGCGGCTGATGAGGCAGGCGGGCTTCCCACGTAAGTTAGCATCCATCAACATTGAAACGCTCGCCGCCATTTTTGTGCTGTAATTCCTCCTCCTAAACCGTCACCAGGACGACCCCCTCCTCGCGGAGCCAAGGCGGACCCCGAGGGCCCCCCGCAACCTAAAGGCCCCCTGGAACGGGTCTACCAGGAGATTGCCATACTGAAAAAGTTGGACCATCCTAATGTGGTGAAGCTAGTAGAGGTGAAGAACAAGAATCCTGTAATAAGCCTTCATGGTGTGTGTGTGCGTGTTTTCATTTCCGTCTCTTGTGTGAATCGTGTGCCAGGTTTTGGATGACCCCAGTGAGGACCATCTGTACATGGGTACGTTGTGCCCAGAAAGCCTTTTTCTTGCACACATGTCCGCCACACACACACGCACGATAATGAATATTGTCGTTTACTAATGACATTTGTGTTTGTGTCACAGTGTTTGAGCTGGTCAAACAAGGGTAAGCCTCTATTATTGTCACCACACTGGAAATGCTTCAATCTCATTAGTTATGATTGCTAATTGAGCATGTGCGTGTGTGTGTGTGTGTGTCTCTATCCAGGGCGGTGATGGAGGTGCCGACAGATAAACCCTTCAGCGAGGACCAGGCTCGCTTTTATTTCCAGGATCTTCTCAGGGGAATTGAGTATTGTGAGTTCCACGGGCATCCTGTTATCTTTACATGAGCCATTACATACAGAAACACAGCATTAACACATGATGCCTGGATGCATCCCGGTGTGTAGCAACCTCTCAAGCAGCCGTATTTTAACACCAAAACGTCATTTACAGTACATTCATCAATGTGTGTGTATTTAGTTAGTTAGTTAGTGGCTGATTCAGCAGCTACAATCTCCAAGCTAGACAACAAATACAACATATCTTCTATATTCTGGTGTTAAACCATGCCAGTTTTTCAGATAATCAGGTTTGTGCATTTGGAAGTGAGCCCTGAAAGAAGTTTAGAATGGCTCAAAGGGCTGGGTTTCAAAAGGCGTGGTAAAACTGCCCCTCTGTGATGTCACAGAGGGGAGGATGTCCTTGTATGGGCGTGTGTGTACGCCAGATAAGCTCTCTGCACTCCCCCATTCTATTCAAGCTCTGCTAGCAATGGCTCGTACGGCATTTGTCAATTTCAGACTGGACTGTTGAATACATTAAAACAGAACGTTTTCGCTGGAAGCATAAAATCCAAAGAAATACAGTTGAATAGGTGCAGATTAGCAAGAACTGCAATGCTTTCTGTGCTCTATAGGAGTCCACAACTCAAAAAAGAAATGAGCAATGCTAGCTTCTGTGAGTCTATATTATGTCTTCTATTTGTCTTGTTTTCTCTTTTGATGTTCTTGCCCCCATCCTTGCCCAGATGGGGGTTCAGATCAGGGGATGTCGTCTCTTGTCATCTATTCTTGCCAGTTTGTAAAGCTCTTTAAGTATGACACCCAGTTGACCACAGGGTGTTATTTTATGTCTAAAGGGCTCTAATAAGGGTAAAAAAGAAAATATATAATGTTGTAAGCAGGTTCTCTATGCCCTTACTACTTCATTAATTTATATATAAAGAATTCTACTTCATGTATCACTGTAGCCACATCGACATCCTCTATATGAAAGCTGACATATCTGATGCTTCTATATTTATTTCATGTCTGCACTGCTGATGCAGCTGGTACTGTATGTCATCTCCGCAGTACATTATCAGAGGATCATCCACAGAGACGTGAAGCCCTCCAACCTGCTGGTGGGTGAGGACGGACACATCAAAATCGCCGACTTCGGCGTCAGCAACCAGTTTGAGGGGGCTGACGCCCTCCTGACGAGCACCGTGGGGACGCCCGCCTTCCTCGCCCCCGAGACGCTGTCAGAGACCAGGAAGAACTTCTCCGGCAAGGTGAAGTCAAAGTCAGCTGGCTTGTCAGCGCCCTCTGGAGATGCAAGGCGGTGCTACAAGGCATTTCCTGGTTTCCATTTGTCAATACACTCATATAGTGTTTTTTTTTTCAATGAATCGTGCAGGCTTTGGATGTTTGGGCCATGGGTGTGACGCTGTATTGCTTTGTCTTTGGAGTGGTGAGTCATTTTTTCAATAAACTTTCACTTTATTCTACGAATCACCTCAAAGCAACACCTTTATTTGTCTTTATGTTTAGTGTCCATTTATGGATGAGCGCATCCTCAGCCTGCATCAGAAAATCAAAACGCTGCCAGTGGAGCTACCAGAACAGTTAGTTTCTACCTTTTTTTTTTTTTTTTTACTCCCAAGCGTGACTCTTACTGTCTTAACAGTGCCGACATATCAGAAGACCTCAAAGATTTGTTGCTGAAAATGTTGGACAAGAATCCAGAGAGCAGAATATCCATTCCACAGATGAAGGTAAGCTGCAACATTCCTCTTCTTTCATCCACTCCGCTTTTTTTATTCATTTGATTGGTCTTCCAGGTGCACCCGTGGGTGACCCGGCACGGCGCCGAGCCCCTCCCTCCGGAAGACGACGCCTGCTGCATGCTTATTGAGGTGACGGAGGAGGAAGTGGAGAATTCCGTCAAACACATCCCCAGCCTGGCCACAGTGGTAAACGCCTGTCACTTCACTTTTTACTTTTTATCCCAGTGAGTGATGGACCGTCCAAGTAGGAGTTTGTTGTCATTATTAACACACTTCTCTTCATTTTAGTATTCTATTACGTTCATGCAATTTACTTCATTTGATGTATTCGGTGCTCTAATTATTATGGAGTTTTGAGAGCGTATTGAATGTATTAAATTAAATACATTAATTTAATATTAAATTAGATTAATAAAAAGCATAATATTATTTGTTTTTTAGAGGTGCAGTACATATATTGGAACATCTGCCATAAAACACGAAATAAAAAGAAATGTAAAATATATAAAGTACATTTATTATTATTATTGTTATTATCTTCTTTAAAGTAAAAAAAGGTAAAACCAATAACAAATTAAACAATTAAATAATCCATTAAAATAATTATGAAAATAATACAAAATATAAATAAATACATAAATATGATATACTCTGCATTTAAATTAATAAAAAGCATAATATTATTTGTTTTTTTAGAGTTGCATTACATACAATAGAACATCTGCCATAAAACATGAAATAAAAAGAAATGTAAAATACATAAAGTTAATTTATTGTTATTAATTATATTACTATTATAATAATTATTATTATCTTCTTTAAAGTAAATAAGACATGATAAAATCAACAACATATAAAAAATAATGCATTAAAATAATCATGAAAATAATACAAAATAAAAATAAATATAAAATATCTGCCATAAAGAAGAGTAAATAAATTAAATATAGAAATAAATGAAGGAAAACATTTTCCTTTAAAAAAACAAGTTTTTTAAATATTAATTAAAAAAAATAATGTATTAATGTAAATATAAATATAATTAAAATAAAAAATAAACTGTAACATTTCACATTTGTAATTTTTTTTTTATTTGTGAAGTGACATATTAAATAAGTATTAAGATAAATCAATACCTCCAAATTGTCCATAGGTATGAATGTGAGTGTGAATGGTTGTTTGTCTATATGTGCCCTGTGATTGGCTGGCCACCAGTCCAGGGTGTACCCCACCTCTCGCCTGAAGACAGCTGGGATAGGCTCCAGCACGCCCACGACCCTCATGAAGATAAGCGGTAGAAAATAAATGAATGAATAAATCAATACATTTGAAGGAATTATTAAATAAATGCAAAATACAAACATGAATATATTAATTCATATCAATAAAAATGATAGAAATTAAGAAATCTAGAGGGGGGAAATGTAAAAAAAAAGTAGCGTTATTAAATGTATTTTTTTAAAACTTTTTTCAGATCCTGGTGAGAACCATGTTGAGAAAGCGCTCCTTCGGGAACCCCTTCGACTGGGGTCGTAAAGAAGGTTGTGGCAGCTTACAGACGTAAGGACTTTACGCCGTAAACAGAAAAGTACCTTCAATTAAAACCAAAAAATACTTCTAGCACTGGTCTCTTTGCATCATTGCTGTTTTTGTTATAGGAAACAGCAGCCTGGCGACGGCACGAGGAGCGTGGATCTTCCTTATGTGGGAGAAGACGAAGCTCTTTCCTGATGCGCCAGGTTGGATTTATCCTTTATTCCCGCCACGCCGACACCCCTTTACTTTTCTACTGTCCAACTCACAACTACTGTACTGTACTGTACTGTACGCTGCCTATATGTGGAAATGGCATGGCCGTGTAGGGGGACAAGAACATTTAAGGACATCGTCTCCTTCTACGAGACTGTGGGAACATTCCAGGAGGAGAGGCTCCTCCTCCTCCTCGTCCTATCTTTGCATGCTTCTCTGGTGTTAGCATGCTCAGTCTCAGGCGTCCACTCCGTGTTCCGCCGTAGTCTGGTCTCCTTTTTGACAACACTTTCAGGTACGACAACAGCACACACTTTATGAAGTCAGGGAGGACCTTCTCAGTCTTCATCACTTTTAAGTACTACAAAAAAAACTCAACCGTTTCCCCGCTTGTGTCCCATCTTGTAATATATTTGATTTAAAAGGAAGCTAAAAAAAAAACAAAAAGGGATGGACTGTTTACTGAGTGCACGTGTTCTGGTGACTTTATAAGCTATTTGAACCTTTTTACGAAGAATAGAAAGCTTTAATGAAGGTGTAGTGCTTTGTGAACAATCGCACTCCATCACTCCAACATGCTAGGTGAACATTCTTAATCTTTTGCAAGGTGCTTCTGGTGAATCTTTAAAGAGTCCCTGACATGATTGATCAACTTTGCTTATATATGCATCCATTTTCTATACCGTTTATCCTCATGATGGTGGCAGGCATGCTGGAGCCTATTCCAATATTGCTTATTTATTTGTAATTACCGTTTACATTGTTACATTTTTGAAAGAAAACGGTAAATTGTCAAAAATGACATTTTTAGTGCCACACATAATGAGTTTGCTTGCTGTTCAGCCTCCTTTCCTGAAGTGACATCTGCTAAAGCAGAGTAAACAATAGCTTCTCGAGGTATAGCTAGTTGACTTGGTTCGGTATATTTTTGATAGAAATAGTAGTCATATGAAAATGTTGTGTTGCTGCTGGATGTTCAATGTATTTAAGTGATACTGTAAGTTTGTTTGTTTCACAAAAGTGGAAGGTTTAAAATGGTAAATGGTAAAAATTCACTTGCATAGTGCTTTTCCACCTCCATTTATTTACTGATGACGACTGATCAGGAGGAACTGGAGGTTCATTATCTTGTCCCGAGGATACTTTGATTTTGAAAAAGAATACTATTCGTCGTATTAACATTCCGATACCAATCTTTATCTCCATGTCTTAAGGCTTAAGTCCATCTTCTGCCAAATGTTTCTTCCTCCTCCATCCATCCATTTTCCTCCGCTTATCCGGGTCCGGGTCGCGGGGGCAGCAGTCTTAGTAGGGAAGCCCAGACTTCCCGGTCCCCGGCCACCTCCTCCAGCTCCACCGGGAGGACACCAAGGCATTCCCAGGCCAGCTGTGAGACATAGTCCCTCCAGCGTGTTCTAGGTCTGCCCCTGGGCCTTTTCCCGGCTGGGCATGCCCGGAACAACTCACCAGGGAGGCGTCCGGGAGGCATGAACCAGATTTGGCCGCCGAAGACCAGGTCGCCCATGCACCCGCCCTTGACCGCCACCCAACACACAATGCACCGGACCCTTATGCTTGCCCCCATAGGTGGTGGGTCTGCGAGGGGGTTCTTCCTCCTCGAAAACTAGTAACACATCGATGTCGGCTACGATGACTGTAAACATGCTCTGTGTTGTACACCGCTTTGTTTGTGTAGCTGAGAAGTGTCACTTCCTGAAATGATTCCTGCCGCAATGTAGAACATAATTCCAGCTAATACTGTATATAACATATTTTAGCAAAGCTGATCAATCATGTCAATAATTAACATCACCCCATGAAGGTATAATCGATAGCTGGTCTTTGTATTCCTCCCAACTTCTCTTCTCCAACCTCCAAGTGAAAATACGTTTTGTGTCGTTTATGTTCAGAAGGCACTGATCTTGTTTGCAAAGACACCAAAAAAAGCTGAATTTTATATGTAAAGAACCTTTAAATACATTTTGATGAGGGATTTTTTTGTACAAATCTATGCATGACATATCTAAAAAAAAAATGTAGAGAAAAGATGTGCCATGTGGAGGCGGACTTTTCCAACCAACTTCTTCTTTACACGTTCATCACAGCAGTTCATCACCGGAGGTGTCTAATCAACATGCTAGAATATTGATCATATAATCAATGCTTCCACACAGCCGCTACTGTACGTCAGCACTGCTTGATGTTGAATGTATACAAAAAGGGATTTTTTTAAGTTTCTTGCACATTTCTCCACCCTCTTGTTCTTGTTTAAGATGAGAACTATGCATTCCTCTTTTTTTCTTCTTTTAATCATTATTTTAATGCACCTACAAGGAATATTACAAGGGGTAGATCTAAAAATAATAATTTGGATATATATATTTTTTAACCTGGGGGGGGAGTTGTCGTAGAAGAACAAAAAATTCATGAGAAAAATATATATAAAATCTAAAATTTTACATTATAATAAATATTATAATATTAATTATATATAATATATAAATATTTATTAAAATTATAATTATATATTGGTTGGTATTATTTATTTATTATAATTTTAAAAATATTTTTATTATATAAATGTTTTTAAAGAAAACAAATCTTACCAGAATATAGTTGGGATCTTAAGGAATAAGAAGTTGTAATATTGAATACTAATAGTAGACGTAAAGAGGAAAAAAGGTCACTTTTTACAAGAATAAAGTTGTATTATGAGAATAAAGTCATAATATTATCAAGTAAAAAAAGTTTTAATCTCATGAGAATAAAGTGGTAAAGTCATGTGAAAACTTATACTTAATACTTTAATGGAGTCCTTCATTTTCCAAAGTCACAATGGGACAATAAAGTCAAGGAGTTCTCAAAATATTTTGACATAAAACCCACATTACCACATTAGACGTTACCAATGCTGTAGAAAAAAAGAGAAAAACGCTAAAATGCTAAAGCTACTTACCATGGAGAGACGTCTTGAAGTAACTTGGGACTGTCCAGTCTCTACTTCCGGATCGGATTCGGGATCCAACACATACAACTGTATGCTTAAAAAGATAAACTCCTATACCGTTTATCAACTATAAAAGTTGGCTTCACACCTAGCAGCACAAGACCAGACGTCCTCCTGAGCACTTGGGCGCGTGGAATAAAGTCATCGTGGAATAAATTAATTGGTGGAATAAATTAAAACAGACTGTTTTCGCGGAAATAGGTGCAGATCCCAGAAGATCTAGTGGTTATCATGTGTAGCTGCTCTATAGGAGTCCACAACTCAATACAAAGGGACAAAAAATAATCATAATAGGTCCCATTAAAAAACACACACTTTATTTTACCAGAATAAGGATATAGTCCTTTGACAATACCAATTTTATGTGAATATTGTCCTAATTTTAATTTTCCAAACTTTAAATATTACAGTTATAAAGTAGTGAATTTACTAATTTTTTATTTTTCCCCCCTGACCTGTTGCCCCTTGAGAGAGCACAAAAAGAGTGAGAATATGCAAAAAAAAAAAAAAATAATAATAATAAATAAAACCAGATGATATTGATGTGATATTCCAAATAGGCTGCACAAGCTGGCTGTGGACTGAGTTGAAGGTAAAACAATTGAATGTTTCAATTGCTGGATCAGTATTTTCATTTCCATACATTTACCAATCAGATATTCATGTTGACCTGCTGTACTGTATGTATGATATTTATATACTGTATAATCCTACGTCACGATGCATGCCAAACACACACAAACACACACTGTATTGTCACAGCATGCGACACAAATATACATACTTACTATCTTCTTCAAGGGTTGAATAAAAACATGACTATATTGGAGACATTTTTCATGTGAACATTTCTTCTCATTAGGATCGGACGATTTCCATAAAAACAAAAAAAACCCAAAAACATGATCAGCACTCCAATCCGTGCCAGCGTGTTTGATCACTCCCTTCAAACCTCGTGCTCCACTTCTTTACATGCTTTGATTAGCTGTCGATGGTTGCGGCTAACTAGCTAGCAATACAGAATTATCCGCCTAGCTTCTGGGCTTCGGATTCCAAATGTGACTTTTTACCACAGTGACATTTTGTTTTTAAAACAAACAAGCAATGCGGTTAGTTTGGAGCTGGTTTTTGTCCCACTGGGGAGTGGATATCACATCCATGGGCTTACGTACCTGTCACTGAGCAATTTAACTATCTTGTTGACATGCTACTGATTATGTCGTTACTTGTTTTGTCTTCTTATTTTGTCGCACAGAAATTTTTCATATCATCAAACAAATTAGTGACAACGAAATGCAGTACTTAGTTATTATTAAGGGAGGAAAAAAAATCCAAATTACATGGCCCTGTGTGAAAAATAGATTGCCCCTCCTTATTAAAACATAACTTAATTGTGATGTATCAATGTGGAAAAGTTTATAAAGCCATTTTCTCGAGGTTTGGGACTCCAGCAAACTACAGTGAGAGCCATTATCATCAAGTGGCAAAAACATGAAACAGTGATGAATTCCCATTAATGGCCGGCCATCCAAAATAACCCCAAGAGCGCATCGATGACTCATCCATCAGGTCACAAAAGACCCTACAACAGCATCCACCATGATCCCCAAGACCTTTGAGAAGATACTCTGTGGTCTGAGTTGAAAAAAGTGGAACTTTTTTGAACAGTAAAATATGGCGGTGGTAGTGTGATGGTCTGGGGCTGTTTTGCTGCTGAAGGAGAATGTCCGACCATCTGTTGGTGACCTCAAACTGCAGCAGGACCATGATACAAAAACACACCAGCAGGTTCAAAATTCCCCCACGGCTGTAAGAGACTCATTGCAAGTTATCACAAACGCTTGATTGCAGTTGTTGCTGCTAAGGGTGGCTACTTAACTGTAGGGAGGAATCACTTTTTCACACTGGGCCATGTATAGCTTTGGATTTTGATTCTTTTTATTCATTTAAAAACAGTATTTTGTGTTCAGTTGTGTTTTAGTGTGACAAAAATAAGAAATCAGGAAGGGCCCTGTGCAACTAAATCAATTACCCTAAATCAATAGAAAAATGTACAGTTGATCTATGTGGGATCCATGTGGGATCCCTACTTGCAGACAACATATGAAGAAAGTATTCATTGCAAACACAAACACATGCTTTTATTCATGGAGTTGCCCTTTTATTGTATTTCAGTTCTACTTGAGCTTTTTCAATTTTCACTCTCGTCAAAGCCCTTTTTGTTTCACCTTCTGTACATTGCCCCCCCCCTCCCAAAAAAAAGGTATAAAGGTATTAGGGATGGGCATAATCATTGATTCAATCAGAGGGATGTTTTGGGACCTAAGGGTAAGAAAAATAATAATAATGCAGTCGTCCCTCGCTACATCGCGGACAAAACAGTTCTCCTATTCTGTCTGGAAGTGGTAAGTGGCATCTCCAGCTTCCCTGCTCCGTTTGAAACCCTTTCTGAAGGGGCTAACTTGTTAGCTCGCTAGCTTGTTAGCTTGCGAGCTATCGGCCATCTGGAGCATAATAGTTCTGGAGTAAACACTGAAAAATAGGAGTCTAATGGTGACTATAGGGGTGTTATGTCACGTCTACAGGGCTCTGATAAAGTAAAAAATTTTTTTTTCCTGACTTCACTTCCTGTCCGCCGTCAATTCTGCTCCCCTCCAATGTAAACTGCCTTAAATGGCTTTTCTTGATTATGTCTACTAGATTGCAAGTGTAAAGGCTGACTATAGGGGTGTTATTTCATGTCCAGAAGGCTCTAATCATGTTATAAAAAACACATTAGTAGGTGTTCTATGCCATAACTATCAACATATTCCATTTATAAATAAGGAGTCCTACTTGGTGAACGTCATCGTCACGGCGAGGTCCGGAAATAATTAAGCGCCATAAATGAGGGATAACTGTACATCAAAATCAATATCATGTTATCAATTAGTGAGATCAAGGCTGTAATAACCTCACAGTAAATATTCCATTTTGGGAAAAAGCTTATTTTTGAACCTAGAAATGATTACAGAAACTTACATCTTAATATCTGAAACATTATAACAATCCGGAATGGTGAAGATTAACAACAATATACTGTATATCTATTTCATATGCATCATATGTATGGTATATCTTATAGAAGATGTACACGACCAGTCTAAAGTTTTAGAACACTCCTATTTCTTTGGAGGAAAAACAACATTTTTAGTGTTAAGATGGTTTACTTCTCTTCAATTGTGACTTCATCTTTTAACTTAAACCTTTGTACCATTTCAAGCTCTCCATTGGACTTGAACCTCTTCAATTGACATACATTGTAGTAATACGTTTTAGGGGGAAAAAATTGCATATTTTGTTTATGTTCAGGCAGAAATAAAATATTGTTGTTGAAAAGATGCGGTGAAAGTGGGACAAAAATATATATATTACATTTTTATATGAGAGGCCATTTTGGGAGCTAAATGTCAGGAATTATGATAAATCTGATAACATTAAAAAGAGCTCCGAAAAAAATAGAATAGAATAACATAGCATAGCATAACATAATATAACATAACATGCTAGATCAGATCAGGCAGAAATAAAATATTAAAAAGTCTATCTGTTGTTGAAAAGATGCGGTGAAAGTGGGACAAAAATATATATATTACATTTTTATATGAGAGGCCATTTTAGGAGCTAAATGTCAGGAATTATGATAAATCTGATAACATTAAAATGAGCTCCGAAAAAAAATAGAATAGCATAGCATAGCATAACATAACATAATATAATATAACATAACATGCTAGATCAGATCAGGCAGAAATAAAATAGCTAAATGTAAGGAATTATGATAAATCTGATTAAAAAGAGCTCTGAAAAAATTGAATAGAATAGAGAATAAAATAAAATATAAAATTAAATTTAAAAAAAATTATAATAAAATAGCATAGCATAACATAACATAATATAAAATAGCTCCAATAACCCATCATTTTTAAAAAATTAATAGATTACCTGTACCGTGCGGGTGAGCAAATCAAACGCTCCTCTTTTCTCCTGCCTGTTCATCGTTCATCGGCCTGTCGTAACTTCCCCTGCCCTCACTTGTAAACACGAAAAACCTTCTCAGCCACCTGAAACGCCAGCGCCGCGGCATTTGAAAAATACAAAAGTTTTGCCGGAGACGTCCGTGGCGTCACACCGGCTGCTCGGAGCGTGTGTGCCCGAATACGGTGCACCTTGCTGGGCCACGCCAGGTGGCTCCTCCCGCTCTATACTCTGGTTCTCCTGATTGCAGTGATGTGGTAGCGGTATTGGATTAGGGCAAACCAACAGGTCACATTCTGGTTTGTTCCAGTTCTTCTGCTCAGTGAGCACAAACTACACTTAAATATAAAAAAAACAGAAGTCCTGCATGGGAATGTAGATAAATGCCCATCCCTAAAGGTGTATAGAGGGATTTTCGGGGGTGGGTACTTTTATTCTTGGGGGTAATCATCAGAGCAACAAGTTGATGGATGGCTATTACATCCTTCTTGACATCACAGCAGGAAAATGAATAAATACATTGAGCTTCTTATTTTTTTTTCCCCCACAGTAAGCAAACACATTCACACACTGGCGATTACAATATGCTGAGCCAAGAGACACAATTGTTACTTAATGGCTGAAAACCTGAGTTAGAAGAGAAGAGGAGAAGAAAAGGAAGGTCACAGCAAATGCACATGAAGAAGAAAGGATGCATCTGACCGGGCTTCTACTGGGGATCTATTCATACACGACAGACACCATGGGTGGATGTATGGATTAGTCATGGATCATACGCACCACGCCACGATATTAGCCTCATGGTTGACTGTTGGGAGAGATGGTAACAGTCCATCTCCCTACTTGGTTTTTTTTCTCTTATTTCAACTGCTTGAGAGAATCAAAGTGGTGAGATAGAGAGATAGTCCCCGTGGCACGAGAGGTTAGCAACGTCATCCTCACCTTCCTCTTCCTCTCTCGGGTGTCTTTCGTCACAAAAAGTCCTCATAGTCCAACAGTTTGGAATGCTGGCGTGTCTTCCAAAGGCGGTACAGCCGGAAGTCAAAGTACATCTCGATCATCTCTTTGCCTTCAGGGGACACAAAACGTTGACATATTTCACTTTTTATTCCATGTTCTGTAACCTCAATCTGAAGTACTAATTTGCATGTAAGTGCTACTCATAAATAAACAAATACACGACTAGGATGGGCGGGCCTGTGTGGGTGATTACTGGTAAACTGCTGCCCTCTTGTGGCTGAAAATGAAAGTACAGTCTCATTTCAAAGTGAGGTCATTGTGCATCATTCATTCATTTTCTACCGCTTTTTCCTAACGAGGGTCACGGGGGTGCTGCAGCCTATCCCAGCTGTCTTCGGGCGAGAGGCGGGGTACACCCTGGACTGGTGGCCAGCCAATCACAGGGCACATATAGACAAACAACCATTCACACTCACATTCATACCTATGGGCAATTTGGAGTCGCTAATTAACCTAGCATGTTTTTGGAATGTGGGAGGAAACCGGAGTACCCGGAGAAAACCCACGCATGCACGGGGAAAACATGCAAACTCCACACAGAAATGGCCGAGGGTGGAATCGAACCCTGGTCCTCCTAGCTGTGAGGTCTGCGCGCTAACCACTATTTTTTTTACATTAATGACATTTTTATTTTAAAAATCCTGCAAGAATAAAGCAGTGTTACAATTATTTCTATTATAATGGGTTATTAAGAATGATTTTTGAAGTGAAATGAAGTTTATTTGAAAGTGTGCAATGATTATTTCAACAAAAGTAAGCAGGTGCATAAATTTGGGGAGAAAAATAACATCAGTATTTAGTAGATCCTCCTTGCTATCAGAAATAAGTGCTTCCTATAGCTTCCAATGAGAGTCTGGTTTCTGGTTGAAGGTATTTTTGGACCATTCCATTCAGGTTTGATGGTTTTCCAAGCATTATCTACTCTTATAATTTCTACTAAGTTACACTCTTCCGCACTCTGTGTGTATGCTAGCGGCCCCGCCTCATTCCGATTGTGCCGCTGTTCTACGGAATAAACAAAAACGGACTTGCAATATATTACAGCAGGCAAACAGTTCAAGTTCATTTTCATAGATTGTGTCATGAATTTATCGAATTATTATCGTCCCAGACCAAGAGCCCACCAGACGAGAAATCTTATCACGTTTTAATCTGGTGATTAACTTTTGGTGCGTTAACAGCCCTCGTTCATGTCAATAAAGACGTCACAGTGTTACAAGAATAAAGTAGTATTACAGTAGTTGAAGAGTAGTGGGAAAGGTTTGGACACTGCCGGACTATACAGTCACATCTCAACGCTTTTTCAACACTTTTCCTATGATTCTGTTTTCAAGATGATGTATAATTTAGATGAATTTTAAAACATAAAAAAATATTTATCAAAAACAATTCCAAAATGTATATTATTTATAATATATTAAAAGCATGTTAATTATTACATTATATTATTTTGTATTTTGAGCATTTTTTTCTGTATGTAAATCGATAATTATCTTCTTTGAGTAGTTTGTACATATAGTACATACTGTATTTACATGCAATTGTCATGTAGTACTGTGGTCACTAGGTGGCAGTAGTGACACAAAGGATTAAGTCTGCATGAAGCCAGCCATGGCATGTCCAACATGACAGAGTGAAGAAAAGTTATCCTCCTATTCTGTGTGGAAGTGGTAGGTTTTTGACTTTTTATATTTCAAAAGTCAGTCAGCATCTTATTAGATTTTTTTTTTTTTTTTTTAGAAAAAAACATTTATTTTTGTGATAGTAAAATTAGATTTAAAAAAAATTGTGTTTATGTGTTCTGATCTTCTTGGGTACAAAGGACTGGCTGACACGTCACTGTGGACCGAAACCTCCATCCCATCAAATAAACACAGAATCTATTCTGAGGTATCCATAAAGTATCAGCGGTATCAAGCGCTTTTTTTCCATGGCTGTGTGTTTACTCACCCTGCGCGGAAAGCTCCAGCGGGGATTCAAACTCCACAGAATAAGGCCTCATCAGATTCTTCAATTTCTGGAACAGCTGTTGGCCGCAGATAAGAAAGCACAAAGACAATCAAAGCTCCGCCGCACGCTTGGATACGCAAAAAAACACAACCGCTTGGTTACTCCTTAAAACACACAAAACTACCCAGTCTTTGCCCTTTAATTTGAAGGGGAACGTTTTAGTGCAGCGGGGTGTCGTTTTTAAGGGGCCCTGACGTGATTTATCGACTTTGCTTAAATGTGTCATTCATTCATTCATTTTCTACCGCTTTTTCCTCACGAGGGTCGCGGGGGTGCTGGAGCCTATCCCAGCTGTCTTCGGGCGAGAGGCGGGATACACCCTGGACTGGTGGCCAGCCAATCACAGGGCACATATAGACAAACAACCATTCACACTCACATTCATACCTATGGACAATTTGGAGTCGCTAATTAACCTAGCATGTTTTTGGAATGTGGGAGGAAACCGGAGTACCTGGAGGAGAACATGCAAAACTCCACACAGAGATGGCCGAGGGTGGAATTGAACCCTGGTCTCCTAGCTGTGAGGTCTGTGCGCTAACCACTAGACCCCCGTGCCGCCCTTAAATATGTAATATGTTTGTAATATATTGGTCAATAGTTGAAATCAAACAGACATTTAGAGTTTGTAGCGCTAGCTAGCGACAAGCTAGCTCTCAAAGTTCAGCCTCATTTCCGGAAA
Source organism: Doryrhamphus excisus (assembly GCF_037039965.1). Taxonomy (NCBI): domain Eukaryota; kingdom Metazoa; phylum Chordata; class Actinopteri; order Syngnathiformes; family Syngnathidae; genus Doryrhamphus; species Doryrhamphus excisus. The sequence continues at coordinate 5,198,864 of NC_136375.1, forward strand.
TGCAGCCTTGTCACTATCATGGAATAGTGTTAGGAAGACATTATGTAAACAAGACAGGACTTACTCTGTCCTGTAGCAGCTGTGATGTTTTTTTTTCTACAATTTCATCGAGAAATAGCATTCTTTTTCAAAATGTGATTATACCGTACTTTCAAGCCAAATGCTTCACATAGAGGTGTGTCCTTGGTAGCAGTCATCAGTGAAATGATCACTGCAAAGAACAGAACCATTTGCCACTCATTCTCTGCACTTGCTTTGTCTAATTTAGTCTGAAACCTTCTTCTTTTTAAAAAGAAAACAAGCTTAGAGCAGAACTGGGATACGGTGAACATCCAGCAGCAACACAACATTTTGCCTTAGAACATTTTTAACATTTAAGGTGGTGATGGTGTTCCTACCTTCTCTCCATTGGGGTTCCCCAAGACGTAGCATCCCATGATGTGGATGAGGTTGGGCTCCGGGTTGACTTTACTCATCAGTCGGCTCAGTCGTCTCCAGAATCTGAGGAAAATCACCCAAAGACACAAACATGTCTTTTATAAGCTAGTCCTGCTGTCTAGAGACAGATAGAACATTTCATCATCTACCACTAGTGTCTCGGGCAAAATAAAGCTTTCAAAGACTTGAGGATGCAGTTTAGCCCAGTGGTTCACAAGATGTTTCTGCAGCACCCCCCTTTTTGGAGATGAAATGATTGTCCAGCAGCAGCAGTTGTTCCCTCGAGCTAATGTCGTGTAATGAACACAGCGAGTATGTGGTGCAATCAACACCATACGTTCTTCCACTGGACGAATTTCACAGATAAATACCGCTTGTGTAATATATTGCAGTGAGCAGTGCAAGCTATGAAAATAGAGCCAAACAACTCAGAGTGATTCTTCCTGCGTTGTCCGCGTCGCTAGCAAAGCCCATTGCCAATGAAATACAGATTGGCACATATGGATGAGCCGATACAGTAGCTCATTGTTATGCCAACAGCGACCACAACTATTTTTATTGTTATTTTACATTTTTAGTATTTTGTAATGTAATTGTATATATAGATATATATAAAATATCCAGGAAACATATATTAAAAAATATATAAATATTATATTTAATAATAATATTATAAATATTAAATATGTTTAATAATATATTGTAAATATATAAAATATTATAAAAATATATATACATATATAATATTGTATTTATATATATATATATATATATATATACACACACACATATATATACATATATACATACATATATTTCTATATATATAATACAATAATAATTTGATATATATTTGATAGGAAAAAATATATATTATATATTTTTTCTATATATGTATATAATACAATTACATAAAAATATATATACATATATATAATATTTTATTTGTATATTTTTTATGTATTTATTTTTCTATGGCCTCTCAATCTCAATATTTGATTATTTGATTAGTTTTTAAAACAGTATTACTCTCATTTTTATTAACCTTTTATTTAAAATTAAATACAAAAGAATTTAAAATGTATCTAAAATCAAATTTAAATTAATAAAAAAAAAGTAATGAAAGTAATACTATTTTAAAAACATACATATTGAGATTTCAACCCAGATCTCCCGCCAACATGCTTAGCCCATAGAAAAATAAATAAATATAAGAAATATATATACATAATACAACAATTACATTAAAATAATGTAAAAATAGTTGCGGGTCCTGTATCGGCTCATCCATATCTGCCAATAACGATACGTGATATTGATATGTGGGAGTCAAACGTCATCATTTAAATTCTCTTTTTAAAAATTTATTTATTTAGAATTTTTAAAAATGTATTGTATTTTTATTTCTATTTATTTTTATTGTATTAGCAGTTATTTTATATATATTATTTTTTATTGTATTTTTATTGAATAAAATGTGTTATTTATGTTTATTCATTTTAATTTTATTTACATTTATTTATATGTATTTGACTTTCATTTAATTTTCTTAATTCATGCCATTTGTGACCCATAGCTCATTTTTTATGGGCCTGCAAATCACACAAAGCATTATCTTTAAATATTCAGCCCATTTTTTCAGGAATTTCCACTCATTTAGTTTCCGGTGTGGCCCCAGTCCTCCTTCACGAGGATAGACAGTCGCCTCAAAGAAATGGCCCCCAACTCACTGGCTCATGTCCTCTTCCTTCTCCACTTTTGCAAAAGTCGCTACTTTATTCTTCAGCAGGTAGAGATGACCCGGGCCTCCCTAAGAGAGATTTAAAGCAGCTATTGTTAGTTCTTCTTCTGATGATCAGCCGCCATCATGTCCCCCCACCTGACAAAAGATGAGCATCCTCCAGAACTTGCTTCCTCTCCTGTAGGCTGTGAGCTTCTTCTCGATCTCCTCTGTGAAAAAACGGAAAAAGCTTGGATAGAAAACGTCACTGTTTCAACTGTTGTTGGAATCGACGACGCGTCATGGAGACGGGAGAGGTGACGTACGGCGACTCAATGAAAACACGGCCACGGAGGAGCGTCCGAGCGTTTGTGTGAGTTATTTATCGACACCTCGTCAATAAGCGTGAGAGCTGCGCCGTTGATTATCTGCTACAAACTCCAAGGAGGTGGCGCGCGATCATTTGTTCATCGTGCACTTTGACTTGTGACACACCAGAGTCCATTAAAAGTCAGGCAGTATGTTTATACCAGGGGTGTCCAAAGTGCGGCCCATGGGACAATGTAGAAACAAAGGAAAAAGGTAGAGTGTGAAAATAAAAATCTGAAATATTCATACGAATGATTATTACTGATACAAAGCTAATAAATTACATACATGTAAAAACAGCTTTTTCTTCGCCTTTTTATTAAATAAAAATATTTCTATAAGTATCAAAGTGTTTTTGGAATGTGGGAGGAAACCGGAGTACCCGGAGAAAACCCACGCATGCACGGGGAGAACATGCAAACTCCACACAGAGATGGCCGAGGGTGGGATGGAACTCAGGTCTCCTCGCTGTGAGGCCTGCGTGCTAACCACTCGACCGCCGTGCAGCCCTTGTTCTGTTCCAGACACCCAAAAATATGAACAAAAATGCTTTTTATGCTAGGTTAATTAGCGACTCCAAATTGTCCATAGGTATGAATGTGAGTGTGAATGGTTGTTTGTCTATATGTGCCCTGTGATTGGCTGGCCACCAGTCCAGGGTGTGACCTCCACACAGAGATGCCCGGAATTGAACTCGTGTCACCTAGCTGTGTGGCCTGTGCGCGAACCACTCTACATCCGTGCAGCCAACATTCAATTAAATAATTGTATATAATTATTGGTGGTAAATTGATTTAAATAGTACATTTTGTCGAGAATAATTAGTATAGATTTATTTGCATAAAACAATCTGAAATAATTATAACAAATATTATTACATAAACAAATACATATATTATTTAGGATATACTATGAATTAATAAATATTAGTAATAAATATAGTTTTATGAAATTATCAGTTCATTCACATACTACATTTGTTTTTTGTTGAAAACAAATGTGAAAATTTGGGCGTTTAAAAACCGGGGTCTGACGGTGTTTACGGTTCAGGGGCGTCCAAACATTTTCCACAGATGTTGAAAAATCAAAAAACACTTTAATATTTATAGAAATATTTTTTTATTAATAAAAAGGCTAAGAAAAAGCTGTTTTTACATGTATTTAATTTATTAGCTTCCTGTCAGTAATAATTATTCATATGATTTTTATTTTCACACTCTGCCTTTTTTCTTTGTTTTTACATTGTCCCGCGGGCCACACTTTGGACACCCCTGGTATAAACATACTGCCTGACTTTGGTGTGTCACAAGTGAAAGTGCATGATGAACAAATGAACACATGCAGCTCTCATGCTGATTGGCCAGATGTCGATAAATAATGCACACAAATGCTCGGACATGTTTATATATATATATATATATATATATATATATATATATATATATAATATATAATAATATACTAATATAAATAATACATATATTAGTTATAACATTCATTCAGATGCGGGGTACACCCTGGACTGGTGGCCAGCCAATCACAGAGTGTGGAATCGAACTTGGGTCTCCTAGCTGTGTGGCCTGAGAGCTAACCACTTGTCTGTCGTGCAGCCTATTATTGATTTTATATTATTTGTAATTATTTTCTGCATGTAAATACATAATATTCTCTATAAAAAGTATTTTTGGGTGTCTGGAAAAGATTAATTGGATTTGCACGGGAAAAAATTGCTATGTTTTTTTTGAACAATTTGTGTTTTTGCTTTATTTTCCTCATGTTTCTGATATCAATGCATATGTTTTGGCTAATGAAGTCTTCATATTGTTCCTTCTTACAGATTATACAAAAACATGACTTGAACTCTAACCCTTGGACTGTGTGTGTAGCACAAAAAGGTCATGTCAAAGCATTTTAAATGACACTAAATTGATCAGAATGTGTTTTTTTTTTAAACATTAAAAATATATGAACTGTATTGCTGTTTTTGAAGATGAAGCCAATGAAAGCGAGCGTGAAGGTGGTAGCCTTGGGTTATTTTTGACGTCTTTATGTACAGGCGGATGTCTTTGAAGTATCTCTGCATCCTTCCATGTGTCAATCACACGAGGTGAGGCAAAGGTAGATGAAATTATCATCGGCCAAGCCGTCATAGAAGAAGACGTGAAACATTAATGGCTCCGGGAAAGAACCCTGCGGGACGCCACGGGGGGGTTCATTATATTCCGAACAGTGACTCACCCAAAATGTCATCAAAGGTTGCGTGTTCGTGGTCCTAAGTAGGAGGAGACAAAAAAAGTTGATAATGTCTGTCTTCATATCAAATGTGTCCAGATTGATGTTTCCTTGACTCACGTAGAGGATGGGGATGATGGAGGGGTCGTCCCTGCGGATGATGGTGGGCACGTACTCCGCCTTGGGGACCTTGGAGGAGATCAGCTATAAGGAGACGTAAACGACAGGTCAGCGTGAAGTCCCGCATAACGCCGCTCCAGTCGGGGTTCCTCACCATGATCTTCGGAGGTACAAAGTCGTCTCCCTCGCAGGCGAGCCGCTCCATCTCCCTCTCCTCCTCCCAGTCGGCTGAGTCATCAACGCCGCCCTCGTCCAGAGTGCCGCAGGATGTCTGCAGGTCTCCACCTTGGAAGGAGAGACGACGCACGCCGGTGAGCTTCAGCATTGAAAAACCAAAACAAAGCTAGCATGTAAGTTGAGGGAGGCTGGAGGGGAAGCTGCGCTCGTGATTGATGGAAGCCGCGGGAAGAAATGGCAGCTGCCCGAAGAATTACAAAGTCTCAAAATGTTGCTTTCCCTCGGCAGAAAGAGATGGATGCAAGAACCAAATCACAGAATTTGTGGCTTGACTCCATCACGGTCTTGAAAACATGTTCATAAATAAATCCTGCTGCTTAGGGTTAGGGTTAGGGTTAGTTTCACAATAAGCTAATTGCAAAAAAAGCTAATCTAAAAAGCTAAAAAAAAAATCTTTTTTGCCGAAATGAAGTTATTTAAAAAAAACTTCAATGAAATAATTAATAATTTAAAATCATTAAAAATAATTAATAATTTAATTGAAAAATAAAAATCTTAGGCATTCAGAAGACGCATTCAAATAGTGAATGTAGGCTCCAACATTAGTCATTAGGTGTCTGCGGTTGTTCGGTGGGACAAACAAGCACCAGACCTGATTGCCGTAACATAATTTACATAACGTAATTTTATAGCAGCTTTGAATGATCTCAGGCACAATGATAAAAACATCATAATTATAATTATAGTAAAAATAAATAAATAAATAAAATAGTTAAAAATAAATAAAATAGTTATAGATCTGTGATTAATTATAACTATTTCTTAGTTAACTATGGTAAATGTGTTTAATCGGGATTAAATATTTGAATTGAGTGACAGTCTTAAAGAAAAAGTCTCATGATAAAACTGCACCTCGGCTTTGTCATATAGATAAAAAAAGTCTTATTAATATCAATATATTCTAATATCTTGCTGCTTTTCCCTTTTTTTGCTGTAATTTTCCAAATATTTCACCATTCTTTTGAAATAATCTTCATAAATTTTCTCTTCGCAGTACTATGACTTTATTCACATAATTGTATAACGTTTTATACAATTATATAAGCTATAAGTGAAACTTAAGCGACAACTTTTAATATAATCATAATTATGATAAAAAAATGTTGAAATAGTTGGGAAAAAAAAGCATCAATGGAAAAAAAACTGCTGTAAAAAGTTTATTTTCTAATGAGAATAATTTTCCCCAAATAAACTCTGAATATTATTGTAGTAGAACAGAGTTGAAATATTCAAGAAAATGTACGCTATATTTTATTTAATATTAAATTAAATTAAAAATTAAATTAAAAATTAAATTAAAAATTAAATTAAAAATTAAATTAAAAAATAAATTAAAAATTAAATTAAAAATTAAATTAAAAATTAAATTAAATTAATTATTATATTGCAGTAATATTGATAAAAGATGCAGATGTTGATCCATTCCTCTTTTGTGTGCAGTGTTGAGGAGTCGACGAGTTCGAGGACACAAAGACTTTATACCGTATCTTTAGCGCCTTTGGCTTTTCTTATCCTGGTTTCAGAGTGGATTTGAAGAGGACGAGAAGACGAGAATGACAAGTACACTCCAGCATCAACATTCTCTTCACAAAACAAAGAGCTTTTCTTCAGGAACGACACGTCAGATGGTCACTGATGGTACACGGATCTCACTGTGAAGATGGACGTGGGGGACAAAACATAAAAGCACAGAGACACCAAACGAGCACATGCGCCTCATGCTAGCAGTCTTCATTGATAGGCCACACCCACGCGTTCATCACTCCGACACAACACTCCAAGACGTTGGCTGAACGGGACATACTCACAGGGAGAGCAGCACAAGGTTGGACTCATTGGAAAGTTAGAGGACAGACACGCTCAGATTGGACGGCAGAGACAGCGAGTTGGACTCTTTTATGTGTGTTGTGTTCAGGGACCCTTGGCAACACAATGTCATCTATATGCCACCAGATACACTTTTCATACATTGGAGTTGCTTGGGGGGGGGTAGGGTTAGGGTTGGGTTGGTTTGGGGGTTAGGGTTGGGGCACTCTGCAAGGTTTGGGTTTTGGTTAGGGTTGGTTTGGGCTAGGGTTTTAGTTAGGCCTAGGGTTGGTTTGGGGGTTGGAGTTGCTTTGGGGGTTAGGGTTGGGGTTGGTTTGGGGGTGAAGGGTTGGGGTTCTCTGTAAGGCTAGGGTTTTGGTTAGGGCTGGGGTTGGTTTGGGGGTTAGGGTATTGGTTAGGGTTAGTTTGGGGGTTGGAGTTGCTTTGGGGGTTGGGGTTAGGGTTCTCTGTAAGGCTAGGGTTTTGGTTAGGGCTAGGGTTGGTTTGGGGGTTGGAGTTGCTTTGGGGGTTAGGGTTGGGGTTGGTTTGGGGGTGAAGGGTTGGGGTTCTCTGTAAGGCTAGGGTTTTGGTTAGGGCTGGGGTTGGTTTGGGGGTTAGGGTATTGGTTAGGGTTAGTTTGGGGGTTGGAGTTGCTTTGGGGGTTGGGGTTAGGGTTCTCTGTAAGGCTAGGGTTTTGGTTAGGGCTAGGGTTGGTTTGGGGGTTAGGGTAAGGGCTTTGGTTAGGGTTGGTTTAGGGGTTGGAGTTGCTTTGGGGGTTAGGGTTTTCTGTGGGGCTACGGTTTTGGTTGGTTTAGGGGTTGGAGTTGCTTTGGGGGTTAGGGCTCTCTGTGGGGCTACGGTTTTGGTTTTAGGGGGTTCGGGTTAGGGCTCTCTGTGGGGCTACGGTTTTGGTTTTAGGGGGTTCGGGTTAGGGCTCTCTGTGGGGCTACGGTTTTGGTTTTAGGGGGTTCGGGTTAGGGCTCTTTGTGGGGCTACGGTTTTGGTTTTAGGGGGTTCGGGTTAGGGCTCTCTGTGGGGCTACGTTTTTGGTTTTAGGGGGTTCGGGTTAGGGCTCTCTGTGGGGCTACGGTTTTGGTTTTAGGGGGTTCGGGTTAGGACTCTCTGGGGCTACGGTTTTGGTTTTAGGGGGTTCGGGTTAGGGCTCTCTGTGGGGCTAGGGTTTTGATTTTAGGGGGTTAGGGTTTAGGGTTTGGGGGTTGGGGTTGGGGTTGGGGTTGGGGTTGGGGTTAGGGTTCGGGGTTCGGGTTGGGTTTGGTTTGGGTAAAGAACAAGGCATTGGTTAGGGTTAGGTTTAGATCAGGGTTTAGGTTTAGCTTGTGGGTTTCTTTTTAGGTTAGAGTTTTTGTTTTTGTTTAGGATGAGCTTTGGGGTAATGGCTTTGGTTAGGGTTAGGCAGAGGTGGAAATAAATGACATTTAGTTGGATTACTGTTGATTATTTTCTGTTGGTGTCATCAGCACACAGATCAGCTGTTGACCTCGCGGTGTGTGTGTGTGTGTGTGTGTGTGAGAGAGAGAGAGAGAGAGAGAGAGAGAGAGAGAGAGAGAACTCACTGTCTCTGGGCTCATGAGTAGAGTCAGTCTTGACAGGGGTGGGGTCACTCCAGGAGCGGCTGAAACTCTTCGATCTACGCTCAGCAAACGCTACAGTGCAGGTGGGGGGGGTGGGGGGGTGGAGAGATTGTAACGCACACGCGCACACATGCACAAACACTAAGATTGGACAAATGAGCTGAAACGCACACAAGCAAAGGCGGATGCAAATGTGCAAATGGCGTCCAATGGCGGCCACTGTGAAACCACAAACTTGCACCTCCCTCCAGGGACATTGGGTTAGGATTAGATGACTAATAGACACCTGGTGCTCTCTGCAGTTGAGTAAATGAACAAAATACACGGAACGAAAACACATTTTGAATTTAAAAACTTGACTTCATTCCCTTTTGCAGCAAATCACAAGAATGATGGGAAGAGGAAGCTGTTCCCTAAATCGGCATCGTTACTTCAAGTAAAAACACACAATACCCTAGCAGCCTTCATGGACAACCATCTATTATTTCTCAACAATAAGTCGGCTTAAAGTCTTCAAAGACACATGAAGGACCACCTACAGGGTTGCCCCCCCCACACACACACATAATGTGTATATAAAGCCAGGAGGCGGCATCAAAACATCAGCAGCCTGACACTGAAAGCAGCCGTAAAGAAAAAAAAGCACACACAAATGGCGGCGAGGCGAACAACACATTTGCACTTCAACCACGTCTGACTCACTCTGCGCTTTAATCCTCCTGCTGCCCACCATCCGAAGATGCTTCCGGAAGTTCCTAGTGGGCACACCGGCCGTGCAGGGGGACGAGGACGAGGAGGAGGAGGAGGCGGCGGAAGGAGAGCATGTAAGAGAAGGAGGTTATTAGGGGTGCAGCATGATTAAAGGTTCCTGTCAGGATGGGAGGTTGCCGAAGGGAAACCCCTGATTGTCGCGTCGCAGACGTACGTGCTACATCACGCACACACAAGATGACGATGGAGGGAAGTAACAAATAAATGTTTTATGTTATAGTTTATTGTATACATTTTTATGTTCTTTTATACGTTATGTTTTCAGTTTATAAGCCACAACCTCTAAATTTAGAGGAAAAAACAGATAATACATATATAAACCAAGACTATAATCGTGACATGCGGTGAGGATCAGGTAGCTCCTTATTTGACTGGAGCCAATCGTGAGCTACAAAAAAGTAACATGAGCTTGTCAACCCTTTGAAAATTACAGGAAGTCATTTCTAATATTCATCCATTCGTTCATTCATTCATTCATTCATTCATTCATTCATTTTCTACCACTTTTCCTCACGAGGGTCGCGGGGGGTGCTGGAGCCTATCCCAGCTGTCTTCGGGCGAGAGGCGGGGTACACCCTGGACTGGTGGCCAGCCAATCACAGGGCACATATAGACAAACAACCATTCACACTCACATTCATACCTATGGACAATTTGGAATGGCCAATTAACCTAGCATGTTTTTGGAATGTGGGAGGAAACCGTAGAAAACCCACGCATGCACAGGGAGAACATGCAAACTCCACACAGAGATGGCCGAGGGTGGAATTGAACCCTGGTCTTCTAGCTGTGAGGTCTGCGCGCTAACCACTCGAATGTCGTGCCGCCTCATTACTAATATAATATAATATAATAAAATAACAGTCTGACTCACGGTGCCATCTTACAAACAATAAACTCATCACACAGCAACTTGACACTCAGAAGACGGCAAAGTGCAATACAAGTTTAAAATAAAAAAAAAACGTTTTACATTCTGCCGTAATGCACTTCGTCCGAGCAAAACATTTCATTGGAGGACGAGGAGCATAAAAAATAGATGCATGGGGCTGTAATACTGGCTGCCTCTGTCCAGAGCCCAGAGGGAGGCTGACATCATTGCAGCACCAATCAATGCTTTGCTTGGACAAACAATGCATGAAGGGAAAATGTAATTTTTGTTTTAATTTTTATTTTAAACTCATATTGGTACTTCTATTGTATATTTCCTAGCTACCTTTGAGTGTTAAGCTACTGTGTGATGATTTTTCGGATTCTTTGTCAAATGACACTCTGAGTCAGACTGTTTTATTGAGTAATAACCTCCTCTGATTTCCAGTGGGTTGACAAGCTTGTAGTGACTTCACTGAGGTTGTGATTGGTGGTCGTGAAGTAGTACTGAAGTAAAGGAAATGAGAAAAAAATTAGAATTTAGCCACAAATTAAATAAAAACACAGCATAAACCGCAGTTAAAGAAATAAGTAGCGGCTTATACAGCGGAAATTATGTTAATTTTGATTCCAAACACAATAATAATGTAAAACAAAAGAACATCCATCAAGATAGTTTTAAACAAGCTAGAATTTTTTTAATTTAATTAATAGTTGGAGGGCATGCCCATTCCATTTCCTGTTTCCACTGGGTGGTGCTGAGACGAGTTCAGGAACTGGCTTATGTATTTCTTCAAGGTGTCGTCTTCATCATCTGTACCAAACAAATGTGACAAATTGTCTGATTGATCTTCAAATTTTGTTTGATGTCTCTCTCACACCAACTACCCTCATGTCCTCCTTCACTACATCCATGAACCTCCTCCTTGGTCTTCCTCTACACCTTCTACCAATATATTGACTATCTCTCCTCTGTCCCAACCATCTCAGTCTGGCTTCTCTGACTTTATGTCCAAGGCCTTAACATGTAATGTCCCTCTGATGTACTCCTTCCTGATCCTATCCATCCTGGTCACTCCCAATGAGAACCTCAGCATCCTCATCTCTGCTACCTCCAGTTCTGCTTCCTGTCTTTCTGATAATCTTCTATCACGCCTGACACTTTCTTCTCCACCCATTCCATCCTACCTGCACACGCTTCTGTATCTCTTCACCCTGTAACCTCACTCTTCCAATCGGGTCCCTCTCATTCACCTTGAACTCTTCTGTGACATCTCCAGCACATCTTACCACTGTCCTCATACAATGTCAAAATCTCCTCAAGATGTATATATACGTCAGATTTTTGAGAGATGATGATGATGCAAGTCTACAATAGGAGAGATGCCATTTTAAGCCCCCCAAGAAGTGCATTTTATAAGCATTGGAATAGACGCTGCACAGCAACCAGGAAGTGAAAAGGCACAGAATCTTGTAGCGTTGAAGAGATCACGCAGTGAGGGGAAATTTCTATACATTTCTATACAAATGTGAAAAGTGTAAAAAGCTCATGCCGTTATATTTGTAAAAACAAAAAAAAGGTTATTTTCATGTAAAACAACCATTTTTGTGTTGTTTATGTTTTGGCATCATTAAATATAGTATATAGCTACATTTATGTCCAAGTGAAAGTTATGTATCTTCACAAAAAGCCATATTTTGATGAAACTTAACTCTGTTCTACTTCTACTGCTGATTACGATTACGGATTCTCATCTTTTTTTCCGTCTGTGTAGCCCAAGAACATAATATTTCGTGTGCCTTGAAAATCTGTCAAAATAATCCAAAATGGCCGTTACTGAGAGGGACAGCTTTTGAAAAAATGAATGTTCCGTTTCAGCAATGGCGCATAATTCTACATGTACTTAAAAGGCATTTGGCGTCTTTCATGGACACTAACCAAAAAGCTTTCAGCCTTGCGTATAAACGGAAACATGTTCTAATGGGGTAAAAAAAAAAAAAGATAAATATCCACCTGCGTATGTGTATCAATAATAATGACACATAATGTTCCACTTGAGCTCCTTCATCAAGCACCATGTGTATGACTCTTGACGTGATGTTCTCCTCCAAGATAAATCTCCTAAAGATGACTCTCATAACGCTCAAGCTTCATCTTTGGCCTCGCTTTACCTCTGTCAAGATGGCGGCCGTAAATCGTTCCAGATCGTGACTCATGAAGTCCGCCTAGCAACAAGTCTACAAAAATAAGATCTTTTAATGAGTCTATGAATTATTCATGGATTTGTGGTGGTCTTAGAAAGTACCGTATTGTCCGCACTATAGACTCCGTAATTGACACTAAGGATTATAATAATCCGATGTGCCTTATGGTACGGAAAACCCGCTAACGCCCGCAAGAAGCAGCGATGTGACATCGAAGTGGGAAATTATTTTTTAGTATTTTTTATTATAATTTTTATACAATCTATTTGTACTTTCTATCAATTTATCCAGGATTCACAGTGAACATAAAAATATTTTGTATTGATGTATATATTTTGATATATATTTCACATATATTTTAATTTTTTTATTTTGTATTTTTATTTATATTATAGTATATATATATTTTCTAATATTTCTACAAATTTTACCTGAAAATGTGCAACATAATGTTGGTTATTAAACAAAATCACAAAATAAATATAACCTTGGGTTATATAATATAATAATATAATATAATATTTATATAAATATTATTATTCATTCATTCTCTACTCATTTTCTACTGCATATCCTCATGGGGGGTGGGTCGCGGGGGGTGGAATTGAACTCGGGTCGTCGCCATGCAGCCCAAATATCTATATAATTAATTAATTAATTAATTAATATTTATATACATAAATATTTATATTATAATAATTATATATTTATATATTATAACTCATATTAATATTATTTATATATATATTTATATTATATATTTACATACATTATAAATAATATGAATATTACATATATATTTATATTTATTATACATTTATATATTTTATGAATAATATTAATATTATTTATAATGTATGTAAATATATAATATACATATTTATATTGTATATTTACATACATTGTAAATAATATTAATATTACATATATATTTATATTTATTATACATTTATATATTTTATAAATAATATTAATATTATTTATATAAATATTTTAACACATAGCATAGCCATATATGTATGGCATAAAAGTAAAATAAATGTGAACTATTTTACCAAATGTACACTAAATATAGAAATAATCTAACTGAAATAGGGAAGCCTGTCCACAGCGTTACATGCTAGAGAATATCAAAATCCAGTTGCCATTTTTATACATTCTAAGTTTGCCAAAAGCCGTTTGCATTAGAATGTAATGTATTGTAATGTCATGTTCATGGAAGTGAGTGAAAATGGAGCGCAGTACTCCTCTGCAACCAGCGGAGGTGCTGCTGAGTCATTCTCTATTAGATTGCTCTTCCTAAAAAGAATACTTAGCTGAGCATCCATCACTAATTCATGCAATTCAATTAAGAAACATCGGAAGCCGGAACGTTAAGCAAAGTCATGATCTGCCAGCTTATTTTGGACACGGCCCAAATAGGATCACGTTCCTCCTTTTTTTGCCAAATGACAATGGACGTCCAGGAAGTCTTTCTCTCATCAATGAGCTAACAAATTGGAATTGACTCCAACATCAGGAAGTTTGGACGGACCGACGAGGAAACAAACGCCATCTTGAGACGATGTGATCAGTAAGATGTCGGTTTAAAGTTTAGAACGCGGAGCAAAGAGTAGGTTTGGAGCACTCACTCTGATTAAAGAACACGCCGCACACGTCGTCCACACTGCAGATGGACGATGGAGACACCGATCAAGTGTCGAATGTCCCATCTGGCCGCCAGTCACATGGCATCTGAGCCCCAGCGACCTTGTTGTCGTTGGCGCCGAGGTCAAACGCTCACGCTAAAGTGCTAAGTTAGCAAACGTGGTCGTCGCTTTTATGAGAAACTCAAGTTTGTGTCTGGAGTTTCTGTGTCTAATCGGCATGAGGGGCAACGGGAGGAGTGCCCCATCATATTTAGCACAGAGCATGTGTCATAGAAAGACTGTTTTAATTGATGCAATTGCTCCTTGCAAGTTCTTAGCGATAACTTTTATATATGATGATAATGATAATATGATGAAATACCTCATCATATAGTACATAAAATAAAAATACTCAAGACTCAAAATAACCCAAAAGTCAAAACCCTTACGGCATACTCGCTCACCCATGACTATGTTGGCATGCGTGCTAGAGACGTGTATTTGAATTATTGCAATCACTCCTCGCAGGTTGTTGATGATAACTGACACATTTTATGACACAAATACAAAAGTAAAAGACAATAAAACAAAATCAGAAAGTGAAACCCATGGCACCCTTGCACCCCCACGACTATATTATTGTGCAAAATAAAGATTTAATTTAATTTATGCGATCACTCCTCACAAGTTCTTAATGGTAACCGACACATTTCATAATCAAAATAAACTTCTCAGACTGGAAATAATCCAAAAGTCAAACTCCTACAGCATGCGGCTCATCCACAACTACGTTTTTATGGTACATATGATGCGTTCAAAGACATGGCTTTAGATGTCTTTGAATTAATGCAATCGCTCCTCACAGCTTCTTAAACATAAATGATATATTTCATGTAAAAATGAAATAGAAAGATGCAAAATAATCCAAAACGCTTGCGATTCCATCTGTGTGTGTAATAAAAATATGTGAGTTAACGAATGCAATTGCTCCTCGTTTTTTATAATGGACATAACATACAATGCCATAAAATAATAATAATAAACACTAAAAATAAACAAACAATAATCCAAAAATCAAACCCCACAGCAGGCTCGCTTATCTGTGATTACGTTTGTGGCTACACTAAAATCGTGTTTTTAAATTATTGCGATTGCTCCTCGCAGATTTGTGATGCTACTCAACATATTTCATAGAAAATAAAATACAAAACTTCAAAATAATCCAAAAGTCAAACACCATAGCATGCTTGGCTGGTCACATGCGAGTCTTTCAATCAATGCCGTTGCTCCTCGCAAGTCATTTATGATGACCCCACCTTGTATTATCAAATGTATCAGCATGGCTAAATAATAAAATAATCCACAAAGTCAGGTTATTTGCAGTAATATTCCTTTTTCCTGAGCTAAATCCCTGGAAAGACGTAGCAGGACGTGGCACGGTAAGAAAGGGAGGGCTTTATTTTCCACGCTATAGCCGGCAGGTTCGCTTAGCATTCACTCAAACCGCCATTTTCCAACGCCACAGTCTTCCTATATTTTTGTTTTCGTCTGACCTTTTAGAAGAAATGAATAACAAAACCCGAGCTTCCAGTGTGTTTGATCAACTAAGGCACTAAGTGCTGGAAAGTTTGAGTCGCAGCATGCCATGTCCGATGTGTTAAACGCGTCACTTTCAACACTCATCAACACTTCCCCCTGATGAGGATTCGTGATGGCGTTTGTTCCATGCCGACACAACGTGCCAGGAATGCATGAAATCTGTCTTTCACGATAGCGGACTCCTCCTGGCGAAAATTAGCCGCACAATTGACAGTAATGACAACAAATGGCGTGGTAGCGTTTACTTCTTTGAATAAACCTGCAGCTTTCCAACCGTCAGCAGCCACAAGTGGATTTAGACAAATGGATGAGGAGGCCATCGCAGGGAGGGGGAAATATAAAATAATGCAATTACCGATAGTACTCGTCATGTTACTAGCCTAACAGAGCAGACACTGCTGATTGCAGAAACCGCCTTTGTGTCATACGTAGAAACAAATATGGCGTCCCAGGATTTTCCACAGTGCTTTGCAAGCATGACTAATGCTAACTTGGGTAAAATAATAGTAATTTTTTCGCCCATTCAATTCTATGAAAATTGAATGTATTTTATGTATATTTGAATTCATGTTTTAAATATGTTTTATATTATTATTATTATTTAAATGTATGTATATTATTTTTAATATGCCTTTTGTACTTTTAAATGTAATTGTTTTAATTTCATTTGGATTTATATGTTATATTTCATTATTAAAATATTTAATACATTTTAGATATTTTATATTTTTCAAAAAAATGTTCTAAAAAATAAATTAATGGCATTTATATTTTATTATTTTGTATTTATAGATATTATTTTAACATTGACACATTTAACACATGATTTTGAATTAAATATATTTGGGAGTTGGATTTAAATAAAATGTGTTTGAATACATTTAGAACTTTTTATTATATATTTTGAATATTTTTATTATTTTTATTATTTTATTTACAAGTATTAATATGCAACGATGATTTTGTTTGTTTTATTTAAATGTTCTGAAAACTTCATATATAAATGCTTAACAAATATGTAATATTTTAATATGACAATATTGTATACATTATACACTGAATAAAAATGTTGAGTTTCATTTAAATATTTATACATTGATAACTCATGCTAAATACAGTGGGGCAAAAAAGTATTTAGTCAGCCACCAATTGTGCAAGTTCTCCCACTTAAAAAGATGAGAGAGGCCTGTAATTTTCATCATAGGTACGCTTCAACTATGAGAGACAAAATGAGAAAAAAAAATCCAGATAATCACATTGTTTGATTTTTAAAGAATTTATTTGCAAATCATGGTGGAAAATAAGTATTTGGTCACCTACAAACAAGCAAGATTTGTGGCTCTCACAGACCTGTAAGTTCTTCTTTAAGAAGCTCCTCTGTCCTCCACTCGTTACCTGTATTGATGGCACCTGTTTGAACTGGTTATCAGTATAAAAGACACCTGTCCACAACCTCAGACAGTCACACTCCAAACTCCACTATGGCCAAGACCAAAGAGCTGTCAAAGGACATCAGAAACAAAATTGTAGACCTGCACCAGGCTGGGAAGACTGAATCTGCAATAGTTAAGCAGCTTGGTGTGAAGAAATCAACTGTGGGAGCAATTGTGAGAAAATGGAAGACCTACAAGACCACCGATAATCTCCCTCGATCTGGGGCTCCACGCAAGATCTCACCCCGTGGGGTCAAAATGATAACAAGAACGGTGAGCAAAAATCCCAGAACCACACGGGGGGACCTAGTGAAAGACCTGCAGAGAGCTGGGACCATATTAACGAAGGCTACCATAAGTAACACACTCCGCCGCCAGGGACTCAAATCCTGCAGTGCCAGACGTGTCCCCCTGCTGAAGCCAGTACATGTCCAAGCCCGTCTGAAGTTTGCTAGAGAGCATTTGGATGATCCAGAAGAGGATTGGGAGAATGTAATATGGTCAGATGAAACCAAAATAGAACTTTTTGGTATCAACTCAACTCGTCGTGTTTGGAGGAGAAAGAATGCTGAGTTGCATCCAAACAACACCACACCTACTGTGAAGCATGGGGGTGGAAACATCATGCTCTGGGGCTGTTTTTCTGCAAAGGGACCAGGACAACTGATCCGTGTAAATGGGAGAATGAATGGGGCCATGTATCGTGAGATTCTGAATGAAAACCTTCTTCCATCAGCAAGGGCACTGAAGATGAAACGTGGCTGGGTCTTTCAGCATGACAACGATCCCAAACACACCGCCCGGGCAACGAAGGAGTGGCTTCATAAGAAGCATTTCAAGGTCCTGGAGTGGCCTAGCCAGTCTCCAGATCTCAACCCCATAGAAAATCTTTGGAGGGAGTTGAAAATCCGTGTTGCCCAGCGACAGCCCCTAAACATCACTGCTCTAGAGGCGATCTGCATGGAGGAATGGGCCAAAATACCTACAACAGTGTGTGAAAATCTTGTGAAGAGTTACAGAAAACGTTTGATCTCTGTCATTGCCAACAAAGGGTATATCACAAAGTATTGAGATGAACTTTTGTTTTTGACCAAATACTTATTTTCCACCATGATTTGCAAATAAATTCTTTAAAAATCAAACAATATGATTATCTGGATTTTTTTTTCTCATTTTGTCTCTCATAGTTGAAGCGTACCTATGATGAAAATTACAAGCCTCTCTCATCTTTTTAAGTGGGAGAACTTGCACAATTGGTGGCTGACTAAATACTTTTTTGCCCCACTGTATCTATATTTTGTATTTAGTTTTGTTATAATTTGTATTATTCTTCTGGTTTTTATAAATTATGTTTATATTATTCTGGTCTACGGAGAGCTCATAAATGAAGGTTAAAATGTTGAAAGTTAACCAAAAGTAGTTCATTATGAGAGGTTAAAAAATCTAAAAACAACAACAACAATAATAATAATAATAGTAGTAGGTAAAAACAAATACTCACGATATCCTGCGTTGTTTGTTTGAAGGATGCAACAAGAGAAGAAAAAAGAAACAACTAATTAAACATCATATTAAAAATGAATCAACATATTCCATACATATGGTCCTCCTCCAAAACAAACCCATCTGAATCCAAAGAATAGTAATAATAATATCGTGTGTGTATTCCCTGTGATGGATTGCCTCCATGTCGACTTTATGGCCTGCTAAACTGAAAAGAACGAGAGGAAGCTTGGACAGCATCTAAAAAATGATGTGGTGTTAATGCAAGGCAAGCCATTGACATTAACGCGGAGCATAATGCATAATGTTTATTATGTGTGTGTGTGTGTGTGTAGGTTGAAACACTCACGCCTGCATGGTGGTCGTCGCCGTCTGAAAGCTGAACATGTTTTCCTTGGGGAACCAGTTAGCGTCGTCTGCAATGATAGACAACGCATTGGAAAGTGTAATAGTGGCAAAGGTTACAGTGGATGTTTTGGAAATATGAAAGCACAAAAAGCGCCACCAGCACTTCACAGGACTCCAGCACTCCACAGACGGAGAGAGGCGAGGAAGACACGCAGGAAGAGATAGCAGGAAAAAAAAAATCAAATCAAGTAGACAAATAGTCAGAAATACATCCAAACACCAAAGCGACAATGTCCACCAAACCTGGGAGCAAATAGATCTTGAAAAAACGTCATGCCAAAAACTACTACTTCTTTAATGGCTTTATAAATGTTACAATGTTCTTCATGTACTAAAGGCGCTAGCTGTGTTAGCATCTACTTGCAAAATTTAGCTACACGTTAGCAATGTATTAGCCTGTGTTAGCTAATCACCGAGCAGTTTATTCTTACATTCTAGTGTGTAGAATGGACCTTTTAGCTATATGCTAGTATGTTTACTATTGTTTCATATATAAGTAAGGCCGGTGGGACTAGCTAGTCGCCGTTAACTGAAGGTTAGCAGTATCACAGTATTTATCCAGTCCATGTTAGCAGTGTGTTTGCCCTTGTTAGCCATGTAAATCATCGCAATTGATCCTTTTAGCTATATGCTAGTACGTTTACTGTTGTTTTATATAGTATAAGTAAGGCCGGTGAGACTAGCTAGTCGCTGTTAGCTGAAGGTTAGCAGTATCATGATATTTACTCAGTCCACGTTAGCAGTGTGTTTGCCCTTGTAAGCCAAGTAAATAATCGCAATTGAGCCTTTTAGCTATATGCTAGTATGTTTACTATTGTTTCATATATAAGTAAGGCCGGTGAGACTAGCTAGTCACTGTTAGCTGAAGGTTAGCAGTATCATGATATTTAGCCAGTCCATGTTAGCAGTGTGTTTGCCCTTGTTAGCCATGTAAATCATCGCAATTGATCCTTTTAGCTATATGCTAGTATGTTTACTATTGTTTCATATAGTGTAAGTAAGGCCGGTTGGACTAGCTAGTCACTGTTAGCTGAAGGTTAGCAGTATCATGGTATTTAGCCAGTCCATGTTAGCAGTGTGTTTGCCCTTGTAAGCCATGTAAATCATCGCAATTGATCCTTTTAGCTATATGCTAGTATGTTTACTATTGTTTCATATAGTGTAAGTAAGGCCAGTGGGACTAGCTAGTCGCCGTTAGCTGAAGGTTAGCAGTATCACGGTATTTATCCAGTCCATGTTAGCAGTGTGTTTGCCCTTGTTAGCCATGTAAATCATTGCAATTGATCCTTTTAGCTATATGCTAGTACGTTTACTGTTGTTTTATATAGTATAAGTAAGGCCGGTGAGACTAGCTAGTCGCCGTTAGCTGAAGGTTAGCAGTATCACGGTATTTATCCAGTCCATGTTAGCAGTGTGTTTGCCCTTGTTAGCCATGTAAATCATCGCAATTGATCCTTTTAGCTATATGCTAGTACGTTTACTGTTGTTTTATATAGTATAAGTAAGGCCGGTGAGACTAGCTAGTCGCTGTTAGCTGAAGGTTAGCAGTATCATGATATTTACTCAGTCCACGTTAGCAGTGTGTTTGCCCTTGTAAGCCAAGTAAATAATCGCAATTGATCCTTTTAGCTATATGCTAGTATGTTTACTATTGTTTCATATATAAGTAAGGCCGGTGGGACTAGCTAGTCACTGTTAGCTGAAGGTTAGCAGTATCATGATATTTAGCCAGTCCATTTTAGCAGTGTGTTTGCCCTTGTTAGCCATGTAAATCATCGCAATTGATCCTTTTAGCTATATGCTAGTATGTTTAGTATTGTTTCATATATAAGTAAGGCCAGTAGGACTAGCTAGTCACTGTTAGCTGAAGGTTAGCAGTATCACGGTATTTGGCCAGTCCATGTTAGCAGTGTGTTTGCCCCTGTTAGCCATGTAATCATCGCAATTGATCCTTTTAGCTATATGCTCGTATGTTTACTATTGTTTCATATATAAGTAAGGCCGGTGGGACTGACTAGTCGCTGTTAGCTGAAAGTTAGCAGTATCATGGAATTTAGCCAGTCCATGTTAGCAGTGTGTTTGCCCTTGTTAGCCAAGTATATCATCGCAATTGATCCTTTTAGCTATATGCTAGTACGTTTACTATTGTTTTATATAGTATAAGTAAGGCCGGTGGGACTAGCTAGTCGCCGTTAGCTGAAGGTTAGCAGTATCACGGTATTTAGCCAGTCCATGTTAGCAGTGTGTTTGCCCCTGTTAGCCAAGTAAATCATCGCAATTGATCCTTTTAGCTATATGCTAGTATGTTTACTATTGTTTCATATATAAGTAAGGCCAGTAGGACTAGCTAGTCGCTGTTAGCTGAAGGTTAGCAGTATCACGGTATTCATCCAGTCCATGTTAGCAGTGTGTTTGCCCTTGTTAGCCAAATAAATCATCGCAATTGATCCTTTTAGCTATATGCTAGTATGTTTACTATAGTTTCACATAAGAGTAGGCCTAAGGCCGGCAGCATTAGCTAGTTGCTGTTAGCTGAACGTTAGCAGTATGGCAATTTTATTCATATCATTATTCAATCTGTGTTAGCAGCATCGTTGTTGGCTAATTAAATAATTTCAGTAGTTGTTAATTGTACACTAGCAGGGTTATGGTTAGCCTTTATTAGCTTCATGTTAGCAATGTCATGTCATGTCATCACTGTGATAGCATTAGCTTTCAGTTAGCTTCTTATAATGTTAGCAAAATGTTACAAAATGTCACTGCTATGTTAGCAGTGTTGAAGACTACTATTAATTTACTTATTCTGGATCTGTAGCATAGCCACGATTGTTTAGATGGCCTCTGTTAGCACAATGCTAACAGTTTAATTCATGTCAGCAATGCTGTAGCAATGTTGGAAAAACTGTGTTAGCTGTATGACAGTAGGTTTACAACTACTTGCTGTTAGCTTCTGCTTGGGTAGTAGCTGTATTTCCATGCTAGCAATGCTACTATAAAGGAGTTATTGTAAGGTTATACTACGTTGACATGGCGACCGGTTGTGTTTTCATTGTGTTCTCCTTAGGTTTGATCTTTTTTCCAAAATCTATTTCTCCTCAAGCCTGGCGTCCATACCCGAGTATTCCCAAATCACTGACATCAGCATTGGAGTGCCTCTCCTGCTCTGTGTGTCCGCCCCCGCTTGCCCCCCTCACCTCTCTCCAGCCCAGTCACCCGGTCCACACTCCACATCCTCTCTAGGCGTCGGTGCTGCTTGCCTGGCTCTCGAGTGGCACTCTCCAGGTCCAATGACCCTTGGCTCCGTGAGGGCACGGCGCTGCAGGAGTCGCAGGCCAGCCCGCCGCACTCCGCGTCCCCTTTAGCGCTGTTGTCCCCCCAGCTACGGATGTTGTGGGCGCTGACGGACGTCTGCAGGGGGGGCTGGACCAGGTGGTGATGGTGGTGGTGGTGCGCCACTACGTGGTGGGAGTGCTGGTTGCTGCTCCCGCTCGCCCCGCAGGCTCCTCCTCCTCCCGCTGCTCCGCTTGGTCCTGGATGGTGGTGGTGGTGGTTGCCGCCATGGTGGTGGTGACCGCCGCGCCCGCCTCCGGCATGCTGGGTGGGGGACGACGAAGAGGAGGACGGGGAGGTGGAGGGCTGGATCAAGGTAGCGTGGCCCCCCTTGGGTCCTCCACTCCCTGACCTCTCCTTGAGGACGTCCAGTTCTAGGCTCTCCTTGCTGCCCCGCCCGCCGCTCATCAGCATACCGTGCCGAGTGGTGATGGTGTAGACACGGGCCGGGTGGAGGCTGCACTGCACGGCCTTCTGTTCGTCCTCCTCTGCCGAGAAGCTGCGCTCCAAGGAGAGACGCACCGGCTTTCCGGAGATGCTGATGGAAGGCGCCTGTTGTGGACCCAAAGGAGTCTTTGCTGCCGAGTTCTGCACTCTGTCCTCCGAGTCCTTGTCCAAGTCCAACTGAAGGTGGTGGTCGTTGGGCCCGGTCGGCGACTCTGGATCAGCGGCCACCAAGGTCTCACACAGGAGATGAGCTGGAATATGGACAAGGGAAGGGAAGGGACAATCATCACTAAGGACGGAACATTCAGACCGATTGAGTGAAGGATGAAAAAGCGCTAAAGCGTTCGCGGAGGTCAGCCTTGCAGTTCGAATGGAGGACAGAATGGACAGAGACAATGACGGCAGGACGGCAGGGCGGCAAGACGCTGACCTGATCCGTTTCGGTTGTCGGGGTGTGTGTGGGACAGGTAGTCTCCGAATGCTCGTGCTGCTCTGTGGACACACACACACACACACACACACATATAAAGCCGTCACTTTCGAGATAATTGAGTCAAATACGGCGGCGGTAGGGGCTACACGACTGCTGCCAGCAATGGGGGAGAGCTGCGGTTCATGGGAGAGGGGCATGAATGCTGACATTTAATGTGGCGTTCTGATGAGATGATCAATGAGATGCAATGTTTCCCGTATGGTAGCCATCCGCCATGTTTGTTTTCTCTGTTGCTGTAACCGTAACACAACCGTAACACAATGCTGTCTGCACTGTGCACACACACACACACACACGGCTTCACAGACAGTTGGAAAACACGGAACTCTTAACACACATAACTCTGCGGTCGCTACATTGTTATTATTGTAGATTTGATATGAGGTTGTAATAAATACATATCATATATAGTAGCTATAAATAGATATAGTGTTGTGGTTAGCTTCTATCAGCTAAATGTTAGCAAAATGTTACAAAATGTCACTGCAACATTAGCAGTGTTGAAGACTATTTGCTTATTCATTCATTCATTTTCTACCGCTTTTTCCTCACGAGGGTCACGGGGGTGCTGGAGCCTATCCCAGCTGTCTTTGGGCGACACCCTGGACTGGTGGCCGGCCAATCGCAGGGCACATATAGACAAACAACCATTCACACTCACATTCATACCTATGGACAATTTGGAGTGGCTAATTAACCTAGCATGTTTTTGGAATGTGGGAGGAAACCAGAGTACCCGGAGAAAACCCACGCATGCACGGGGAGAACATGCAAACTCCACACAGAGATGGCCGAGGGTGGAATTGAACTCTATGAGCCGCTATTAGCTTATTATGAATCTGAAATCACAGTATTTAAAAATTGCAATTGCAAAAAAAAAAAAAAAAAAAATTGCAATGCAAACTATGCTTCTTATATTTTCCGGGTCAGACACCAAAACTCGCTTATTATTGAATAATGCAGGAGCCTACCCAGGTCACTGAGAGGTCAAGAAGTAAACTTCCTTTAATCAAATAGTCAGTTTGCTAATTCTGTGGCGAAAACTGTTTTGATAATTGAAAATAAGTATTTTATTTTTATTGTACGGCTGCACGGTGGTCGAGTGGTTAGCACGCTAGGAGACCCGGGTTCAATCTCACCCTCGGCCATCTCTGTGTGGAGTTTGCATGTTCTCCCCGTGCATGCGTGGGTTTTCTTCGGGTACTCCGATTTCCTCCCACATTCCAAAAACATGCTAGGTTAATAGGCGACTACAAATTGAGTGTGAATGGTTGTTTGTCTATATGTGTCCTGTGATTGGCTGGCCACCAGTCCAGGGTGTACCCCGCCTCTCGCCTGAATACAGCTGGGATAGGCTCTTGAGGATAAGCGGGAATAAGCTTCAGTATAGTAACATTATTAAAAAGAATAAAATCAGACTGGTCTTGCTTAAAAATGCATGAATTTAGTTATGCTTGGTGTTAAAAAATATGATATGGCTCTCACAGAGCTACATTTCTAAATAAGAGGCTTTCATGGCTGTGTTAGCCAAAAAGGTTCCGACCCCTGCTATATACGTAAATAGTATCAAACTCAATTCAAAAAACTACCAAGTTGAACTTGATATTTGTGATATTTGTGTTTGTTTTGGGGGTTTTGGGACCCCCCAAAAGGGAGGATTAAGTTGTACAATGAATCTTTCTGTGAACTCCAGCTTCACTAATGCAGAAGTCAACCTGACCTGGGGTTATTTCACTTTGTTCTTTCATACTATGTTTTGCTAAACTCCTTAAAGGTCCCTACATGATTCATCAACTTTGCCAAAACGTGTTATACATTGTTTGTAGTGATGTTCAACATTGTTCCATCTTTGAATTAGTTAATTAGCAAAAATGTCATTTATAGTTGACGGCGCCATCCAAGATGAACTAGCAAGCAGTTCACCCTCATTTCCGAAAGTGACATCATCGAAGTGACACCTCTCCACTCCAACAGTAAACAAACGCTTCTTGAGGTAGATCGCCGACTTGGTTCCAAATTGTAGTCATTCCAAAACATTGTGTTGCTGCTGGATGTTCACAGTTATACTGTAATTTTTTGGTTTCAAAAAGAGGAAGTTGATTTACTTATTCATTTAGCAGTGAAGCATACGAGTGTATTCATCAGCCAAATGAGTGCTGAGCATGACAAATACTGGTTTATGGTAATGGTTTTATTTCATTTGAACATGCATCAGATTACAATTGAATGCATCCCATAATCAGTTCACAGTTCCACATGTCCAAAAGGAGTAGGAAGAAGCAAAGCTTATTAAATCCTACCCCTCCATGTGGTACTTTTACAATCAGTAACTATTACATTTGTTCACTTCCTGCTTTCCATAATACAGTTTACGTTTTTTTTTTTGTTTTTTTTTTAATAATGCACCTCGTACCAAAGTAGGAGGTGATATGAGCATCCAATGCCATAATGGGTACCATAGTAAGTGTCAATATAGTGATATATATAGCACATCATGACTGGTTCAAGACTCTTCATCCTTGTATTTAGCAAACATCAACTGCTTGTATTGTTTCTTGAATTGGCTCATCGTTGTGCATTGTTTGATTTCCTTACTCAATCCATTCCATAGTTTGATTCCACATACTGAAATGCTATGACTTTTTAACGTAAACATAAGTATTTGACATTTAGTTCTTCCCTGAGATCATATTTCTCCTCTCTTGTAGAGAAGTATTGGATGACATTTTTAGGTAATTGGTTTTTTTCAGCCTTATGCATTATTTTAGCTGTTTTAAGATGAACTATATCAGCAAGTTTAAGTATTTGTGATTTTAGAAATAAGGAGTTAGTATGTTCTCTGTAGGCGGCATTATGAATTATCCTTACTGACCTTTTTTGCAGTACATTTAGCGAGTGAAGATTGCTTTTATAAGTTTAAGACAACAATGGACTTCCGTTCAGTGATCATTTCACTAGTAGTAGAATATCAACACATTTTGGCATTCTTGCCAGTACCCAGGGACAAAAACGCAACATCGAACAAAGACTTGGTGAATATTTGCACAAAAGAGTAAATCCTGCTTTCTTTACATAATAAACACTATTCCATGACAGCGACAAGGCTGTAAGCAGTATACATGTTATAGAAACATCTTTTCTCAGCCATACCATTCTGTGTTTTCACACATCTCAAATCTTCGCTATACACAAGGTTGACATCCTCTGTCTTGTTTGTTTACCTGATAGAACACTCTAGCGTAAAACATATTTAAGCAAAGTTGATGAATCATGGCAGGGACCCGTGCAGCCCTTACGCAGAAAAATGACTTTTGCAGCAAACAATTTTTCACCTCGACCTTTTCCTAGCAACTACCAAGACGTCGTCCAGAGAGCAAATATGCTTGACTAATGAATCAGGTCACTGGAGTATGCTTGCAGCCAATACCCCCCCCCCCCCCACCACCACCACCACCACCACATCACAAAGAGCAGGAAATACAGAAATATTCTTTTTTTCCTTTCCTTTCCAAACATCTGAAATGGATTCACAGATTCCACACGGGCCACAGCGAGTGAAGAGAAAGCTGCTTTGCATGGTTCAGTGAAACGTCCGTAAAGATGAACTAACAGTGAACCCCTCCAACTACAACTACCCACTTTACAGACAATAAATGCATCAAAGTCAACTTACAGTAAGTCAAGGGTGTCCAAAGAGCGCCAATTCTGAAAATATAATTAACTAACAAAATTACTAAATTAGTCATCATTTTACAAGAATTAAGTGGGAATATTATAATATTATTAGCATAGTTAAAAAAGTATACTTTTTAAACATTTCAAGTTGTAATGTTAGAAAAAACAACAAATAAAGTTGCCATTTTTGGAAAATTAGGTTGGTGAAAAAAAGTTATAATGTCATGAGAATAAAGTCAAAATATTATAGATATAAAAACAAAATATTACGAGAAGAAAATTTATAGGAAGTGAGTTGAAATAGTTGTGAGGGGGGCACAGATGAAAAAAATGGCTGCAATTTTAGGACAATAAAGTCAAAATATTGAGAGAAAAATGTCATATTCTGCATGGAATTCAATTTGTTTTTAAAGTAGGTTGTGGAAAAATTTTATAATAATATGGGAATAAAGTCAAAATATTAAGGGAATAAAGTCAGAATATTACAAGAAGAAATTTTACAACAATAGTTATTGAAATATTAAAGAAAAAAATAATTTTTTTCAACAAAATCAAATAGTAATTTTTGGAAAATTATATTGGGGGAAAAAGTCATAATATTACAAAAAGAAAAATATGATTTATGAAGAAAATTTGAAATATTTTGGGAAAAAAATACAAAAAATTGGGGAAAAAAGTAGATTTTTTTTTTTACAAAAATATACCCAAAAATTTTACAAAATATCAAACATCCTTTCATTGTTCACTACGTGGCCTTTCATTCCTGAATGTCCTCAACTCCTGCTTCCATGCTGGTGTCGTACCGAGCAGGACAACGGCGCCAAGTAAAATAATGCCAAGTAGGCACTCGAGTGTTTGCCCTCGACAAAGAGCATCCATCAGTCCACCGCCAGACTCCCTTGGGGATTTGGAGGACTTTCACTTTCCTGGGCGACTCGGCACGTGTTCCAACCGCCAGCTAGCTCACCCCTCAGGCTAAAAATAGAACACCATGCAACGCTTCTGCAACTCCGTGCAGAATGTACATCAAGGAATGTACACAACATGGAGCTTAGTAAAGAAATAAGGTTATGACGGAGCGTACAGGGCAGCACGATGCCAGCGTGTCTGCCTCCTCCAGGTGATGTCATCCGTTTCAGGACCACGCTGACGAATATGCAGCAGTTGTCCTTCTGATGTCGCATGTTTTATTCAACAGGCCGCTCCACGACAGTCGGGGCAAACAATGACGCCAAACACGTCATCGGGGAGTCAATAAGGAGAATGAAACCCATACTAACTAGCTAGCGAGAGCGTGAGCAACTCCCGTCAGTCCATCCATTAAAAACACCTTCTTTTCCCTGTGACAGCTCATTTGGAATCAAATGCATTCTGGGAGCTCTCTGAGTAGATGCATTAGCATGATAGGTATTCATAGCAAACAGGGCTTTCATATATACTGTATACACACATCTACTGTACTCTATATATACTCTATGTAGTTTTTTCTTGATAACATTACAACAATACCTTCTTGAAAAAAACACAACAATAAGGTATCTGTACGTATTACTCCAATATTTATGAGACGATTAATCTTAGGGTATAAATGAGAAAAAAGTCATGATTTGATGACAATGAAATTATAATATTTTTAAAGTCAAAATTGTATATGAATAAAATATATACATATACATATGTATGTGAATATTTAATTTTTAGGACAAAAAAATCCAAATATTTAGACAAAAAAAAAATATCACAAGAAAAAAGTAATAATTTTACAAGAATTAAGTCATAATATCCAGAGAAAAAAGTTCTAAATATCATGAAAAAAAAAAATGATTCCAAAAAAAACTCAATATGTCATAAGAAAAATCTTAATTTTAAATGAATATTTTTTAGGACAAATAAAATCTAAATATTTAAACAAAATAAATAAATATCACAAGAAAAAGCAATATTTTACAAGAATTAAGTCATAATATCGAGAGAAAAAAGTTCTAAATATCATGAAAAAAATTTTTTTAATTGATTCCAAAAAAGTCTGAATGTGTCATTAGAAAAATCTTAATTTTAAATGAATATTTTTTAGGACAAAATAAAATCTAAATATTTAAATAAATATCACAAGAAAAAAGGACTAATTTTACAAGAATTAAGTCATAATATCCAGAGAAAAAAGTTCTGAATATCGTGAAAAAAAAAGATAAAAAAAAAATCTGAATAGGTCATAAGAAAAATCTTCATTTTAAATGATTTTTTTATAATAAAAACAAAAGAAAGTAAAAAGTAAATAGTAAATAGTAAAAGTAAAGAGAAAGTAAAAAAAAATTCTTTAAGAATAAAGTATTTTCAAAGTTATTTTAAAGTTTGAAATATGTAAAAAAATAACAAATAAAAAATGTTTACATCACAAAAAAAGTATTGATTTAAAAGAAAATGACCACACATTAAGAGAAAAATGTTGTGAATATCACACAAAAAAGACATAATTCAATGAAGAATCGAGAGCAAGCAGAAAAGACGATTGCGAGCGCAGAAAACAGAAGCAAGCAAAAGCGGAAATCATAAAGTGAGAGGAGATTTTGCAAAAGTGTGTGTGTGGGGGGGGGTGTGCAGAATTTGATGCCGTCCTCCAGATGTCAAACAAAACCACAGCAACTGAGAAGCCAAGAGTGCGACACACAACACAGTGAAAGACCAAAACAAAGCAAACATCAAATATGAAGCCCGTGTGGGCCGTCTGGACTTGCCGCACACACAAACCCCCACTCTGCTTTGTACACCCTCCTGAGTCTCTTCAGAAACGTCTGGAATATTTTGCTAGTTGAAGACTTACGGTAACTCAGAAATCGCCGGTGACAGCTGGGTTGAAAAAAATAATCCCAATAAGCGAATCCGTTTGTATAATAAGTTTGTGCCCCCGTAGGCCAATGATGAAGGCTAACTAATATCTTGGTTCAAAGGCTGTGGGCGAGCCTGCCATCAAAGTCCTATCTCATACATGTGAAGAGGTACTTTCAGGAGCAAGATGCTCCACACTAAAAGTCATCCAGACCTTTTTACAGGCCAAGCCAAGAGGCCAACGCCGACGTGAAGCAGACTTCAGAGAGCCAAAGACAAAAGACGAGCACCTGTCCACCACGCCGCATTTGCATCCTTTCATCTTTTTACCAACCCTCGCCGTGCCCGCCCACCCTTCGGGGTTTGACGCCCGAGGGTTTCCTGAGAGCGCCATCAAAGCCTCCAATGGAGCGCCTCCATTGAAGACTGCCATTGTGCCCATCAGGAGAGGCTACAGGAGTAGGATCGGGTGTTGGGGGGGGGGGGGATGTGACCCATTTGGGAAGCAGTCATCCATAAACATGACAAACATTCATGGCCGTCCTTGTCTTTCGCCGTCCTCTAAACAACACCGACCAAATGAGACAAGCCTCATTTCGGATTTACAGAATGCCCCAAACGCCTCTCCATGCTGTGTCCCATTTGATGATATAGTTATTATTTCATATTATAACTCCTTTATTCAACCAATGTCCTATAGTCATGGGTTGTGTAGCCTACATTAGCAAAATAACCATCAGGGGTCTCAAATTAGGCCAAAAAACATTAGCATTCGCAACAGCCATGGCTGTAGGAAACCTAATCCTTAGAAGTATCTTCATTATCTATGGCTCTGTGTGCGCTTTAAAATATTAATATACACAATATACACACAATATACACAATATACACATAATATACACAGCTGTCGGCATGAAAACCCACTTGGTTAACTAGTACTGCTGTTTCCGGTCAACTCATCTGTGCTATTAATGCTGACTCAGCATCTTTATCGCGATTACAACATTGGTTCTGTAGCTGCTATGTTGTGCAATATACTTGTGGTCGAAGAGCTATGTTTTATTTACTACTTTCTCATGCACACCCGCCCTAACTCTAAAGATTTTTTAGAGATCAAGATCATTTATATTGCCAATATTAAAACATTGGTTCTGTTGTGGCAATATACTTGTTCATAAATGGCCGTATGGCTGAAGAGCTAAGTTTTCTTTCCACTTTGTCATGCACACCCCGTTTTAACCCTATCCATGTTTTTGTATTTTTTGCCATTTATATTGTCATTATTACAACATCGGTTCTGTTGCTGCTAGGGGTGTGCAGCATACTTGTTCAAAAAACGAGTTTTCTTTCCACTTTCTCATACACACCTGCCCAACCTAACCATTTTTTGTCATCTATAATGTCGATATTACAACATTGGTTCTGTTGTGGCAATATACTTGTTCATAAATGACCGTATGGCTGAAGAGCTAAGTTTTCTTTCCACTTTGTCATGCACACCTCGTTTTAACCCTGTCCATGTTTTTGTATTTTTCGGCATTCATATTGTCAGTATTACAACATCGGTTCTAGTGCTGCTGGGGTGTGCAGCATACTTGTTCAAAGAGCTGAGTTTTCTTTCCACTTTCTCATAGACACCCGCCCAACCTAACCATTTTTTGTCATCTATAATGTCGATATTACAACATCGGTTCTGTTGTTGCTGTGTTGTGCAATATAGTACTTGTTCATAAATCTTCATAAATGTTTCTTTCCACTTTGTCATGCACACCCCATTTTAACCATATCCATGTTTTTGTATTTTTTGGCATTTATATTGTCAGTATTACAACATTGGTTCTGGTGCTGCTCGGGTGTGCAGCATACTTGTTCAAAGAACCGAGTCTTCTTTCCACTTTCTCATACACACCCGCCCAACCTAACCATTTTTTGTCATCTATAATGTCGATATTACAACATTGGTTCTGTTGTAGCAATATACTTGTTCATAAATGACCGTATGGCTGAAGAGCTAAGTTTTCTTTCCACTTTGTCATGCACACCCCGTTTTAACCCTATCCATGTTTTTGTATTTTTTATTATCATTTATATTATCAGTATTACAACATTGGTTCTGTTCATAAATGACCGTGTAGCCAAAGACCTGAGCTTTCTTTCTTTCTTTCACTTTCTCATACACCCCCCATTTTTACTTAGTACTTTTAATTATAAGACAAAATAAGACATAAATAAGATACAATATAGACGCACACGTTAGCACTAGGAGTGATTGAGCGGTTATTGTCTCATCAACGTAACAATGCTGACACCTAGTGACCAATGTAGACTACTACATATCATCATAATGTCCGCCAAGTGGGGAGGGATTACTCTTTTCAAAAAATTAGCTGAAGGATTAGCAGTTAGGATAGGAGGTACCCAAATGAGCTAAAATACAAATCCAAGGCAGATAAAGCATTCCAACTGTGAATGTAGTATCCTATATTGGCCACTAGGTGTCAGCAATTCCTCACCGAGACAAGGGCCAGACGTGACGGCCACAAAAGGCGTTTATTGCAGGTTGAAATGATCTGGCCGGCACAGTAATAATAATAATAATAATAATAATAATAATAATAATAATAATAATAATAATAATAATAATAATAATAACAATAATTACAACACGGGCTACTGCTGGGGCTATACCCCATGGCAAGCTAAAACCTCATTCTCAACTTCCACATCTCTTCCTGTCTCAAAACATCTGTCCGCCCATAATTTTTTAATTTAGTATTTTTATTTGTATTTTTTATTAATTTATTTTGTCTTGTTGTCTTTGATTATATCTACTCTATTGGGTGACACACATGTAAAGATGACTATAGGGCTGTTATTTCATGTCTAGAGAGCTCTAATAATGTTAAAAAAACATTTATAAAATAGTAAGCAGGTTTTTACCACGATTTATTTACCTTACAAACTATGAAAATATTCCATTTATTCATATTAAATACTACTTGAGTTAGCGGTTGAGTCTGGAACCAATTAACAGTGATGAACAAGGGACAACTTTATTCAACTTTGGTTCCGTTCTTTACAATTTATGCTGCATTTTGTTTACTTTTTCCAAATATTTCTACTTCATACTAAAAATCTTATTTTGCTCATATTTTGATTTTATTCCAGGAATATTTCTAAATAAAAAAATAGCAACTTTGATGGTTTATTATAATACAATTGTGTATATTTTATTGGAATAAATAATTTATTCTTCATGCTTCTGAAATTACATTATTTTTTCACTTAATATTACGGTTTTATTCCCGTAAAATTACGACTCTTTTGCTTTTAAGATGACAACTTTTTTCTATTTTCTTATTCGATTCTTTACTGTCATTTCTTTCCATTTGGGGCCTCATGTTGGACACCCGTGGGTTAGAAACTGGTTGGTTGGTAGCAGCGCTATGATATACTGCACTAGTATGTGTTAATACGGAACATTATGGAGGTACCCGTTCCGCTTTCTCATGCACCCCAAATCATTACTAATGCATATACTGGAATGAGTTTACAACCGCTGGGCTATAAGTGTAGTCGTCCACAAACGGTTAACTTGGCGTCCAGCAACCCGAATGTCCTCCAGACTTCCAGTATACGTCCAAGCGTCCTTTACTGGTCCAGAAAGAGGAGCACAGGTCTGCATGCAAACACGCGGCGGTGCGACGTTAGTAACACAACATACACACCACACACACACACCCCAAAGAGGGGAAAGGGGGGGGGGGTGACGTAACATCACATCGGAGTCAAGGTCATTCATTGATGGAATTTTAACGACCCAGCGGGGAGCCCGTATAAGACTGTATGCACTCCCTCTCAGGGGACCGTATGGACTCCTGCCACGGAGCCACACACCCCCCCACCCCCACTCCCCCCCAGCACTGACCTGTCACCGTGTCAGCTGACCGCCTCCTCCATATTACGGATGAACGCCCAGCACTTGCATGACACAATCACTTCATTCACAAAAAAAAAGCAACGTCCTGTCCTGCAGTGGCGACGCACTACGAGACACCACAAGGTCCGTTTTGGTGCGCCAATCCCGGATTAGGACGGCAGGAAACATGGCGCAGGAACACAAGTTCACTTGGGTCCCATTTTAAACATGCATCAAGACACACACGGTTAAAAAAACTCACCTAACTTTTGCCGCCACGGATGATATCGCGTCGTGTCTCAGATTCCTCCTTTTGGACACGGAGGTTCCCATGCTGGCATGGAAACGACGCAGACAGAAAGAAGATCATCCCCCCCCTCCACCAAAAAACATACACTCCTCTTGTGGATGGATGGAATGCGACAGGGGGGGGAAACGGAAGAGGAAATCCGCAAAAACAAGCACGTGCACAGGTGTCCGCATGGAAATCCACGGAGTGTCTCGCTCTCTCTCTATCTCTGCCGTGTCTCATTGACGTGGACACGCGCACACACGAGGGGAGAGAGAGAGGAGGTGGAGATCATCATCATCATCACCACCATCAGCAGCAGCTGCGCACACACAGACACACACGAGCGCGCGCACACAGAGGGGCGGGGAGGGGGCGTGGAAGTCGAGTGATGGACATCCCTGCAGGAATTTGTGCAGCAGTCATCGGTGTTGTCATGTAAATGTCAGGCAAGCAGAAAAAATAAATAAATAAAATAAACAACAATATTATTATTATACTATAATAATGCTATAATAATGCTATAATAATACTATAATAATAATAATAATAATAATAATAATAATAATAATAATAATAATAATAATAATAATTATTATTATTATTATTATTAAATAAAATTATTATAATTAAATATTGATTTTATTATTATATTATATTATATTATATTATATTATATTATATTATATTATATTATATTATATTATATTATATTATATTATATTATATTATATTATATTATATTATATTATATTATATTATATTATATTATATTATATTATATTATATTATATTATATTATATTATATTATCATTTCATTTCCATTTTCTACCGCTTTTTCCTCACGAGGGTCGCGGGGGTGCTGGAGCCTATCCCAGCTGTCTTCAGGCGAGAGGCGGGGTACACCCTGGACTGGTGGCCAGCCAATCACAGGGCACATATAGACAAACAACCATTCACACTCACATTCATACCTATGGACAATTTGGAGTCACCAATTAACCTAGCATGTTTTTGGAATGTGGGAGGAAACCGGAGTACCCGGAGAAAACCCACGCATGCACGGGGAGAACATGCAAACTCCACACAGAGATGGCAGAGGGTGGAATTGAACCCTGGTCTCCTAGCTGTGAGGTCTGCGCACTAACCACTAGAACGCCGTGCCGCCCTATATTATATTATATTATATATATAATTTAATATATTATTATTATAATAAAATAATAATAATTATTATTTTATATAATAATAATAATAATAATAACAATTATTATTATTATTATTATTATTATTATTAATAAATTATCAATTATAATCATTATTATAATATTATAATTATTAATAATAATTATTAATACATTATTAATTATTATTAATAAATATTTATTACAACAATAATAATAATAATAATAATAATAATAATAATAATAATAATAATAATAATAATTATTATTATTATTATTATTATTATTATTATTATTATTATTATTATTATTATTATTATACAAAAATTAAAGAACATTTTCAGGAAAATAAGTTTTCCAGAAAATAATTTGTAAAAATTCCAGAAAAAGGGGGAAACCTCCAGAAAATATGACAAAATAAGAGAAAGTCTCCCCAAAAAAGGGGGAATCAACAAAAAGAAAAAAAATAAAATTAGGGACAATATTCCAAAAATATGGCTAATTTCAGAAAGATATGAGAACACAAGGGACATTTTCCAGAAAATAAGTAGAAAGTTTGACTTTTTAAAAAATAAAAAAGGAATAAAGGACATTTTCCTGAACATAAGTGACATTTTCTGAAATATGGGGGGAGAATAGGGGAAAAAAGTGACATTTTGTGGAAAACAGGGACAATTTCCAGAAAATATACGAAAATAAGAGAAATTTCATGAAAAAAAAATTAGAATTAAGTAGAAAAGTAAAGAAAATAAGGCTAATTGTTCAGAAAATATGAGAAAATAAATCAGGGGAAATTTTCTAGAAAATAAGGGGCATTTTTGAAAATATGAAATATAAAAAGAGAATAGGACAAATCTTTCCAGATCAGATAAATGTTGAGTAAAATATGAACAAAGAAAGGAGAATTTATGAAATTACAGAGAAAACAAGAGAAATTCCCTGCTGAGTGGGGGAGGTGGTGGAAGCTACACTGACTCCTCCCCCTCTAAGTCGTCCCGTCTAGCATGACGTAAAACTGTGATTGGTACATCCTCTGATCACAGTGCGTTCATGTCCCATTTGGTCATGACTTTCTGTAGAACATATCCAAACTTGAGGTTTCTTGGTGCCAGTAAGTTCCATTTGAGGTTCTATGGTTGTCATCACTTTTGCCATCACAAGAAAAAACAGCTTTTACTTGGACATTTTTTGTAATTGTATTTAATATTTTTTCCACTTGTAACCAAAATGTAGCGGTTACACACTGTATCTGTATATTATCAGTATTATTATTATTTATATCAATTTATTTCTAAGCTTGATTTTCACTTACTGTACAGCTAACATGTCCCCATACTTTTCCCCGTACGGTGGAGTGACTTTTAGTGAATAAAATGATGCCAAGGGAAGGATTCCTATGAAGTACGTATGTGTAGCTGCTAAAGAAAATGTGTTAACTCTCACACCTCAGAGGCTGTTACTACACACGCCGTGCACACACACCGTGCACACACACACATGCATGCAGATGAATTGCCCTGTAACGGCCGATTAGCCTTCCAACATCCAATCAATCACTCGTTCAATCCGTAAGTCAATTCAGCAGCTTGGCGAATTTGCAAGACGTCCTTGGGCTTTTTTTTTTTTTTCGATATATATATATATATAGCTTGTGGTATGAGCACCGCATGCCTACACACACACACACACACACACACATACATGAAGCCGCACACAGACAGATGAAGCGAGAGCAAAAAGGAATGAAAATCAATAAATAAAGCAAAGCAGCAGCGGGTTGCTGTGAGCTCCTGTAGACCATTAAGTGATAAATAATTCCAGGCAGCTCTGACCGAGACGAAGGAGTGAGTGTGTGAGTGTGTGTGTGTGTGTGTGTGTGTGTGTGGACTGTAGATGAGGAGACAGAAGAATGAATGGAAAAGGAAAGAGGAACGTGAATGGGCACATATTGTGGTGGAGTAAGAGAGAGAAAGAAGATGGTGTTTCCTGCTCAAAAAGCAGGTGGAGGAACATCACATGATCATAGAGACACACGTTGGTCATAAATCCACGTCTGGTCCACACATTAGCATCGACTCTTACACTGATGACTCCTCACCTTTGCATTGATTGGGAAAAACAGATCAATGGAGTCTGCAATGGGAGCAACAATAGCTGCAAACATTGCTAGCATCTCATGAGGAACATCTGCCGTTGCTAAACCAGGGGTGTCCAAAGTGTGGCCCGACATTTTTTTTATTGCCCCTCAGCACATTCTTAAAATATGATTCAATGGGACCTAAAGCTCCTAAAATGAATATGTAATTGGGTCACACTTAACAGCAACAACTGCAATCAAGAGTTTGTAATAACTTGCAATGAGTCTCTTCTTCATCTTTGCCGAATTGTTGTCTTTCCCAGCATGAAGCCTTTTGAAGGCCATGACACAGCATCTCAATAGGATTCAGGTCAGGATTTGGACTAGGCCACTCCGAAGTCTCCATTTGGTTTTTCTTCCGCTATTCAGAAGGTTGGTTTCAGCTTGAGGTCACCAACAGATGGCCGGAGAATTCATGCTTCCATTTATCACAGCAAGTCTTCCAGGTCCTGAAGCAGCATAAGAGCCCCAGACCATCACACTACCACCACCATATTTTACTGTTGCTATGAGAAGTTCTTATTCCGGAAAAGCCAGATGTAAATGGACACACACCTTTGACCTGAGAGTATTTTCCCAAAGGTCTTGGGGATCATCAAGATGTTTTCTGGAAAATTGAGACAAAGTGTTCATGGAGTCATGAACACTGACCTTAACAAGTGAGGGCTGAACTTCTTTGGATGTTGTTGTGGGGTCTTTTGTGACCTCTTGGATGAGTCGTAGCTGCGCTCTTGGGGTCATTTTGGTTTTACCGGCCACTCCTGAGAAGGTTCACTACTGTTCCATGTTTTGGTCATTTGTGGATAATGGCTCTCACTGTGGTTTGCTGGAGTCCCAAAGCTGTAGAAATGACTTTATAACCTTTTCCACACTGATAGATCGCTGACAGTTTGATGCTCCTGCACAACCTGAAGCTCCATGGTTCCACTCTGTGGTGAACATCTCAAGTGGGGGGATGGGCATGTGTGAAACATGTCAGCCTTCCTAACCACCATCCTTCAACATTTTCCACACAGACGTTACAGCATGCCTCGCTGTGAAGCCAATCACGTCAAGCAAGCGAGACAAGCGTTTGCAAGGAATGCACAAATGAAGATGAAAAACGTGGTGCTCCTGGAGCGGGGGTGGGCATTTGGGGGGGCTGATGTCTCATGTGAGTGAAAAGCGAGCGGCCCGTGCACGCTCAACCGCCATCCCAGGGCGGGGTCAGGCGGA
This sequence comes from Doryrhamphus excisus, assembly GCF_037039965.1. Classification (NCBI taxonomy): domain Eukaryota; kingdom Metazoa; phylum Chordata; class Actinopteri; order Syngnathiformes; family Syngnathidae; genus Doryrhamphus; species Doryrhamphus excisus. The sequence goes on from NC_136375.1 coordinate 5,237,311, forward strand.
GATGGATGGCGGCGGCGGACTGACACAAGCGAGGCTTCAGAAGGGAAAGAGTAGAACTTATAAAGAGTAGAGTATATATATATATATGGGCATATATATATATATATAATGATCATTGACTTCCATCACATATAGCTGAAGCTAAGAAAAAAATAAAACCATAAAACAAACATATCTATTCTACTATATCATGTTTATGTATTTTTATTCTATTTTTGGAACATTTACTTGAACAGGAAAAGAAGATTTATTCACATGTTATTGCTTTTATTTATTATTAAGTGTGTAGAAAACAAATAAAACATACCATATGTTTTTTCACTTTATTTATTTATTTATTTATTTATTTATTTATTTATTTATTTATTTATTTATTTATTTATTATTTTATTTATTTATTATTTATTATTTATTATTTATTATTTATTATTTATTATTTATTATTTATTATTTATTTATTTATTTATTTATTTATTTATTTATTTATCTATTTATCTATTTATCTATTTATCTATTTATCTATTTATCTATTTATCTATTTATTATTTCTTCTAATTATTTTTATTTTTCTAGTATTTATTTACTTTTTAATGCATTTTTAAAAATATTTCAAATGGTAACATTTGAAATTTTATTTTCTATGTATTTATTTTTTTATTATGTTCATTCAGCAGCTCTTTTATGTATTTTTAAAAACTTATCCTTTTTTATTGTAACTTACTAAGCTTACTAAGCATATCTAATTTTTTTACAATGATTTTTAATTTCTTTATATTTACTTTTTTATGTATTTTTTAAGTAGTTCTTTTTATCACCATATTAGAAGTAAATTATTTTATTTGTTTAATCTTATTTCCTTTCACTTATTTTTCCAATATTGTAATTTATCTATGATTTACTTTATCAAATTTACTTCATTCACGACAAAGGCTGTGAATACGAATATAATAAATGAGATTATTAATTTTTTATTTGCAATAAATTTGCAACAATTGTGTTTTGTGTAGACTTTTTGAGAAAAATATGAATGAAATCCATTTTGGAATAAGGCTGACAAATAAGGAAATGTGGAAACAAAGAAGCGCTGTGAATATTTTATATTCTATTTGCCAGTGAATATTGTCATTCATACAGGTCACTGCATTCTCAGGGCATTTTTTCATTTTCATTCGTGTATTATTATGATTTACTTTTTTAATGTATTTTTCTGAAATAAATAAAGCATGATCATTATTATTTGGGCATGTATGGGAGGGTGGCTGGTACCTATGAAGAGGTGAGGATGATATTCCATGGAGAAAAGCAGTCCCATCCTTCCGTCTCCCCATGAAAAGTCCAGCCAAGCCTGCATAAAAAAGAAGAAACCCTCAAACAAGGACAGGCAGCAGACATTTATCCTGCCTTGTGTGCGAGGCCTCGTGCCAACACATCAATTTTAGCCGTAAGAAGGCGGCCGGCGTGCATATGATTACAAGGGTGTGATGGATAAACAGCGTGAGCGCTTGCAGAGGCGGGCAGGCCTGCTATGAAATAAAACGCCGTGGCGGCAGATCCTTATCAAGCAGTGGCGGTGCAGCGTGTGTTAGTACGTGTTCCACACCAAATAACAACCTCCTGCTTGCCTGCTAAGTGGCTTCCGGCTAACCTTGGAAGAAAGGAGTCCACACTGCTAAGATGGAGAGTGACAACACCACCAAAGTCGCCACAGAAACAAAGCGGACTCCTCCAGTTCTGTTCCCACAGTGAACGCTACAGGACTTCATTCATTCCACCCGCCATCCAGGTCTCCTCCACGATTGGTGACACAAACGATTTATTTCGCATCCAAACTACAAACTTTCCACTTAGAAGTATGCTTTTATTTTGAAGATTTGGTGCTGTCTCTTTGTACGGGAATCCCTCCATTTTATTTTTACAGCAGGAAGAAAAGTTCAAGCTTTTGGGAATTTTTTTCTCTCATATATTATATGTCTCATATTTTTACAACTTAATTTTTTTTCTTCAATATTTCAAATCTCTGCTACTAAAATGAGATTATTTTTACACATATTACAAATATATTCTTGTAAAATTGTGACACTTTCTCTTCATATTTTAACTTTATTCCAGTAAAATCCCAGCTGTTTTTTTTTAACCTGCTCTGCTGTTTTTTGCCTTTCTTCTTGTAAATTTTCTTCTTGGAATTATGATTTTATTATTATAATATTTTCAAGTATGCTTTTATTTTGAAGATTTGGCGCTGTCTCGTCACCCTCAGAGTGAGTGTACGGGAATCCCTGCATTTTATTTTTACAGCAGGAAGAAAAGTTCAGGCTTTCAGGAAAAAAAAATTCTAAAACAATTGTTTTTGTGTCTCATATTTTTACAACTTCCATTTTTTTTCTTCAATATTTCAAATCTCTGCTACTAAAATGAGATTATTTTTCCACATATTACAAATATTCATATTTTAACTTTATTCCGGTAAAATCCAAGCTGGTTTTTTTTTACCTGCTCTGCTGTTTTTGCCCAACTATATCAACTTTCTTCTTGTAAATTATGACTTTATTATGATAATATTTTCAAGTATGCTTTTATTTTGAAGATTTGGCGCTGTCTCTTCATCCTCAGAGTGAGTGTATGGGAATCCCTGCATTTTATTTTTACAGCAGGAAGAAAAGTTCAGGCTTTCGGGACATAAGAGGATATAATTGGAGCAGTGAGGAGGTGTCACTGTCCAACGTGTCCAAACTCCCGCCTCTACTTCCTGCGAGGACGCGTCTCTGTGTTTATCATCAGCTCAACTCCCTCTCATGGTGACTCATCGCTCCCACTGTCTCTCTCTCTCGCTGCCTGACAAAAGTCGGCTGGATGCTAATTGTCATTCCGCCTGCTTTAACGGGAATCCCCGCAGTCATGGCGTCCCCCCCCCCCTCGACCCCCACCCTGCCATCCCCAGTGACATTCAGCCGGCATGGATAAATGAGCCTCGGAATCCCAGCGTTGATGTGCGGGAATGAAAGGTCGTCATTTGCTGGCATGATGAGAGCGGTAGAGCAGGCGCCACGTGAAGAATGACAAGGAGCAGCCGCTACCTCGCCGCTGAGCGTTCCATTCATCACTCAGCCGCTCTCACTTATTCCCTCCACCCGGCACCGCCGTCGAGCTTTCAATTATTTGGGGGATGAACGTGGAAAAACCAAAGCACTCCACTGGAAATCATTCATTCATTCATTTTCTACCGCTTTTTCCTCACAAGGGTCATGGGGGGTGCTGGAGCCTATCCCAGCTGTCTTCGGGCGAGAGGCGGGGTACACCCTGGACTGGTGGCCAGCCAATCACAGGGCACATATAGACAAACAACCATTCACACTCACATTCATACCTATGGACAATTTGTTTTTGGAGTGTGGGAGGAAACCGGAGTACCCGGAGAAAACCCACGCCGAGGGTGGAATTGAACCCTGGTCTCCTAGCTGTGAGGTCTGCGCGCTAACCACTCGACCACCGTGCCGCCCACTGGAAATCACTCCAAATTGTCCATAGGTATGAATAATGTGAGTGTGAATGGTTGTTTGTCTATATGTGCCCTGTGATTGGCTGGCCACCAGTCCAGAGTGTACTCCAGCTGGGATAGGCTCCAGCACCCCCGTGACCCTCGTGAGGATAAGCGGTAGAAAATGAATGAATGAATGGAAATCAAGCCAGTCTAATGAAAAAAAAAACTACATTTTAAAAACATTTTAAAGAGAAGGCTTATTATTTTCCACAATGCCACATAATTATAAATGCGCAATGAAATGGAATCGTACCTTTATTGGTGGTCCAGACGGCGAGGGGACACCCTCTCCGTACTTGAATTGAAGTGTCTTTCACCTTCTGTATCAAAGTGCTAGAACTCGTAGCTTTCCTTGACCCCATGGCGGGTTATTTAGCAGCCGTACTGAATAAAAAGATGCACAAACACTGAGTCAGTAAACCGCAGGGTGCCTTGTTGGGGGCGCTCAATTACTCAGAACGATACAGTGCAGAGCAAACAGATTAGTTTGTTATGTGAAATATTGTACATAAACCAAAACGGTGGATGAAAACCGAGATACAATGTTAAATTATACGCTAAAACCGAGGTTTGACTGGACAAGGCATGAAAACCGATACATGTATAACAACTGTAACAAAAAAAAAACAAATCGCTGTATACAAAAACCGAGACTTGACTGGAACAGTCAAACAGGCTAGTTTGTTCAGTGTGAAAAAATTAGGTAACATTAGAAAAAACGTTCTACAAAAATAAGTTAAAATAAGTATACAAAAACTGAGCTATATATACAGTGAAGAAAATAAGTATTTGAACACCCTGCTATTTTGCTATTTCTCCCACTTAGAAATCATGGAGGGGTCTGAAATTTTCATCGTAGGTGCATGTCCACTGTGAGAGAGATAAACTAAAAAGAAAAATCCAGAAATCACAATGCATGATTTTTTAACAATTTATTTGTGTGATACAGCTGCAAATAAGTATTTGAACACCTGTGTATCATCTAGAATTCTGACCCTGAAAGACCTGTTAGTCTGCCCATTAGAAGTCCACCTGCACTCCATGTATCATCCTGAATCAGATGCACCTGTTTGAGGTCGTTAGCTGCATAAAGACACCTGTCCACCCCATACAATCAGTAAGACTTTAACTTGTAACATGGCGAAGACCAAAGAGCTGTCCAAAGACACCAGAGACAAAATTGTACACCTCCACAAGGCTGGAAAGGGCTACGGAGCAATTACCAAGCAGCTTGGTGAAAAAAGGTCCACTGTTGGAGCTATCATTAGAAAATGGAAGAAGCTAAACATGACGGTCAATCTCAATCGGAGTGGAGCCCCATGCAAGATATCACCTCGTGGGGTCTCAATGATTCTAAGAAAGGTGAGGAATCAGCCCAGAACTACACGACAGGACTTGGTCAATGACCTGAAAAGAGCTGGGACCACCGTTTCCAAGGTTACTGTAGGTAATACACTAAGACGTCATGATGTGAAATCATGCATGGCACGAAAGGTTCCCCTGCTTAAACCAGCACATGTCAAGGCCCGTCTTAAGTTTGCATATGACCATTTGGATGATACAGAGGAGTCATGGGAGAAAGTTTTATGGTCAGATGAGACCAAAATAGAACTTTTTGGTCATAATTCCAATAAGCGTGTTTGGAGGAAGAAGAATGAAGAGTACAATCCGAAGAACACCATCCCTACTGTGAAGCATGGGGGTGGTAGCATCATGCTTTGGGGGTGTTTTTCTGCACATGGGACAGGACGAGTGCACTGCATTAAAGAGAGGATGACTGGGGCCGTGTATTGTGAGATTTTGGGGAACAACCTCCTTCCCTCTGTCAGAGCATTGAAGATGGGTCGTGGCTGGGTCTTCCAACACGACAACGACCCGAAGCACACAGCCAGGAAAACCAAGGAGTGGCTCCGTAAGAAGCATATCAAGGTTCTAGCATGGCCCAGCCAGTCTCCAGACCTGAACCCAATCGAAAATCTTTGGAGGGAGCTCAAACTCCGTGTTTCTCAGCGACAGCCCAGAAACCTGACTGATCTAGAGAAGATCTGTGTGGAGGAGTGGGCCAAGATCCCTCCTGCAGTGTGTGCAAACCTGGTGAAAAACTACAGGAAACGTTTGACCTCTGTAATAGCAAACAAAGGCTACTGTACCAAATATTAACATTCATTTTCTCAGGTGTTCAAATACTTATTAGCAGCTGTATCACACAAATAAATTGTTAAAAAATCATGCATTGTGATTTCTGGATTTTTCTTTTTAGTTTATCTCTCTCACAGTGGACATGCACCTACGATGAAAATTTCAGACCCCTCCATGATTTCTAAGTGGGAGAAATAGCAAAATAGCAGGGTGTTCAAATACTTATTTTCTTCACTGTATCACTATATTGACACTTACTATGGTACCCATTATGTCATTGGATGCTCATATCACCTCCTACTTTGGTACGAGGTACATTATAAAAAAAAACAAAAAAAACCCTTAAACTGTACTACAGAAAGCAGGAAGTGAACAAATGTAACAGTTAGTGATTGTAAAAGTACCAGATGGAGGGGTAGGATTTAATAAGCTTTGCTTCTTCCTACTCCTTTTGGACATGTGGAACTGTGAACTGATTATGGGATGCATTCAATTGTAATCTGATGCATGTTCAAATGAAATTAAACCATTACCATTACCATTAACATTACCATAAAATTGACACATTTTCTTGTTAGCTTACAACTTTTTCCTGTTAGTATTTTGAGACAAATCTTGTAAAAAATAACTGCTGATTTTCTAATTTTTTCGCTGTTGTTTTTGCTAGTTTTTTTGTGAAATGACCTTTTTATAATGTGCTGCAGGGCAATATAAAAAAACAGTCGAAGGTCACACACATCCTTAAAACAGTCGATTAATGGGCGGGGCTTTAAAATGGGATGTTTGGCTGGAGAAAGACCACAATAAAAATAATAAGAGACTAGTTCTGTGCATACATACAAGGTAATGGTAATGGTAATGGTAATGGTAATGGTAATGGTAATGGTAATGGTAATGGTAATGGTAATGGTAATGTAATGGTAATGGTAATGGTAATGGTAATGGTAATGGTAATGGTAATGGTAATGGTAATGGTAATGGTAATGGTAATGGTAATGGTAATGGTAATGGTTTTATTTCATTTGAACATGCATCAGATTACAATTGAATGCATCCCATAATCAGTTCACAGTTCCACATGTCCAAAAGGAGTAGGAAGAAGCAAAGCTTATTAAATCCTACCCCTCCATCTGGTACTTTTACAATCAGTAACTGTTACATTTGTTCACTTCCTGCTTTCCGTAGTACAGTTTAAGGTTTTTTTTTGTTTTTTTTATAATGCACCTCGTACCAAAGTAGGAGGTGATATGAGCATCCAATGACATAATGGGTACCATAGTAAGTGTCAATATAGTGATATATATAGCACACCATGACTGGTTCAAGACTCTTCATCCTTGTATTTAGCAAACATCAACTGCTTGTATTGTTTCTTGAATTGGCTCATCGTTGTGCATTGTTTGATTTCCTTACTCAATCCATTCCATAGTTTGATTCCACATACTGAAATGCTATGGCTTTTTAACGTAGTCCTAGCATAGAAGTCTTTCAAATTTAGTAGAGAAGTATTGGATGCCATTTTTAGCTAATTGGTTATTTTTAGCCTTATGCATTATTTTAGCTGTTTGAAGATGAACTATATCATTAAGTTGAAGTATTTGTGATTTTAGAAATAAGGAGTTAGTATGTTCTCTGTGGGCGGCATTATGAATTATCCTTACTGACCTTTTTTGCAGTACATTTAGCGAGTGAAGATTGCTTTTATAGTTATTAGCCCATATTTCCACACAATAAGTAAGATATGGTAGAACCAGAGAGCAATAAAGAGTGTGGAGTGATTTCTGATTGAGAACAAACTTTGCTTTGTTCAATACTGAAATATTTCTGGCCACCTTATGTTGTATATTTGTAATATGAGGTTTCCAGCTCATATTTTCATCTATTGTGGGAATTATTCCAGGAAATGTATTTTCCTTCACCCTTTCAATGTCCACAAGGTGAACATGATGATACTGGCATGAGATGAGACTTGGACGAAATATACAGGACATATACTATAAGTGGCTCCTTCAGTGAGTTGATGCTGAATTCGGCTGAGCTTACGGAAGTGTGTGTACACGTGTGTGTACATGTGTGTAAAGTGTGTGTACGTGTGTACCATACCAGCGTTGTGACATCTGGCCTTGTGAGTCCAGTCTTTCACTTTGAGTTCCGTCAGTGCTTGATGTTGACAGTGATGAGATAGATGGCCTCTCTACGGAGACGACAAAGGGCAGCCATTACCGTCTCCTCTGTCAAGACGACGCTCCCGGACAAAAGCCAGCGAAAGGAAGAAAGAAAAAAAAACTCCTTAAGCTCAACTCCATTTTCCATCGTTGTAGCACAAACTCTTCATTCACTCAGACATCTCCTTGCACAATGGGAGGCTAGCTTTTGTACTCGTCTGTGATAGTGGTTTAGCTGCGGGATAAAAACGGACGCCGGGGTCACGCCACTGCTCTTCGTATAACGGGGGGTGGCTTACTAATAATAATCCCTCACCAATTCACAGCTTCGCTCATTCCCAAATTCCCAAAATATGCATGTTAGGTTCATTCATTCATTCATTCATTTTCTACCGCTTTTCCTCACGAGGGTCGTGGGGGGTGCTGGAGCCTATCCCAGCTGTCTTTGGGCGAGAGGCGGGGTACACCCTGGACTGGTGGCCAGCCAATCACAGGGCACATATAGACAAACAACCATTCACACTTGTTTTTGGAATGTGGGAGGAAACCGGAGAAAACCCACGCCGAGGGTGGAATCGAACCCTGGTCTCCTAGCTGTGAGGTCTGCGCGCTAACCACTCGACCACTGTGCCACCCACTGGAAATCACTCCAAATTGTATGAATAATGTATTCATACCTATGGACAATTTGGAGTGGCCAATTAACTTAGCATGTTTTTGGAATGTGGGAGGAAACCGGAGTACCCGGAGAAAACCCGGAGAGAACACAGAGATGGCCGAGGGTGGGATTGAACCCTGGTCTCCTAGCTGTGAGGTCTGCGCGCTAACCACTTGACCGCCGTGCCGCCCGAGGTTCATTCAGTGCTTCTCAATTATTTACTATCTGCCCCCCTAAGGGGCAGAAATGGTTTCGCCCCAATTTGAAACACTGTTAATACCTCATGTATATGTGTACTGTACTGTACAGTGAACTTAAAAGCAGGAAAATACAACAACACAGAGAGCATCCAAGCGCCTTCAGGAGTCAAATTACATGTTGAGTACTACACATCAGTACATGTTGGTAGGTCTGCACTACAATCAAAGCCTGATAATTCACTTATCATTGTCCGGTCTGGACACAATTAACCGCCATAAAGGAGGGGCTAAAAATGATACATTTCAGACTATGACAACATTAAATATTTGATTTAATAATCCAGTGCCATTTATGACGTGTTGTCTGCGACCCACTTTTGCGGTTGAGCAACACTGGAGTAGGATGAAGGTGACGATAAGTGGTCGTGTATGTGCTGACCGCGGTGTAAGCGAATTCACCGTCTGATATAACTCTTCCTAACAATCTCATTACTGGCTCCACAATCACCGACCACACTAACCACATTCACTCCGTGTGTGTGTGTGTGTGTGTGTGAGAGGGAAGGCCTCCCTCTTCCAGTACGTGACATCCATGCGTATCCCCACCTTGGCTCACCTTGCTGCTGCAGCAGACCTCACCGCTTCTCATTTCCCTTCCCCCTCACATCCCCCGTCGTCGTCCCACGACACGTAATTCCCGCTGCGAAGCTTAGCCAAGAGAGGACGGCAGCCGTTGATGGAGAGACGGAACGTTAAGTTAGCTGACAGAAGGGTGGGAATCAGTGGGCTGAGGGCAGGGAAATGGACAGCATCAGATCCCACTCAGGGCAAAAGTGGGGCAGTGCCCCATTGTGTCCAGCGAATGTGGTGAAAAAAGCCAGGAATTAATTTTGCTGAATAAATTAATGTGCATTAATTAACTTTTAACCACATTTTCTCAAAGGTGCCTGACCTTTTGGTTCTACATCAAGGGGCAAAATTGGGGCAGTGCCCCATTGTGTCCAGCGAATGTGGTGAAAAAAGCCAGAAATTAATTTTGCTAAATAAATTAATGTGCATTAATTAACTTTTAACCACATTTTCTCAAAGGTGCCTGACATTTTGGTTCTACATCAGGAGGTTGCCTACAGCGCAAAAGTGGGGCAGTGCCCCACTGTGTCCAGCAAATGGCAATGTGGTGAAAAAAGCCAGAAATTAATTTTGCTAAATAAATTAATGTGCATTATTTCACTTTTAACCACATTTTCTCAAAGGTATCTGACCTTTTGGAGGTTGCCTACCGGGTAGAAGTGGGGCAGTGCCCCATTGTGTCCAGCGAATGACAATGTGGTGAAAAAAGCCAGGAATTAATTTTGCTAAATAAATTAATGTGCATTAATTACCAATGAAACACATTTTCTCAAAAGTGTCTGACCTTTTGGTTCTACATCAGGAGGTTGCCTACCGGGTAGAAGTGGGGCAGTGCCCCATTGTGTCCAGTGAATGGCAATGTGGTGAAAAAAGCCAGGAATTAATTTTGCTAAATAAATTAATGTGCACTAATTAACTTTTAACCACATTTTCTCAAAGGTGCCTGACATTTTGGTTCTACATCAGGAGGTTGCCTACAGCGCAAAAGTGGGGCAGTGCCCCACTGTGTCCAGCGAATGGCAATGTGGTGAAAAAAAGCCAGAAAATAAATTTAGCTAAATATATTAATGTGCATTATTTCACTTTTAACCACATTTTCTCAAAGGTATCTGACCTTTTGGAGGTTGCCTACCGGGCAGAAGTGGGGCAGTGCCCCATTGTGTCCAGTGAATGGCAATGTGGTGAAAAAAGCCAGGAATTAATCTTGCTGAATAAATTAATGTGCATTAATTACCAATGAAACACATTTTCTCAAAAGTGTCTGACATTTTGGTTCTACATCAGGAGGTTGCCTACAGCGCAAAAGTGGGGCAGTGCCCCACTGTGTCCAGCGAATGGCAATGTGGTGAAAAAAAGCCAGAAAATAAATTTTGCTAAATATATTAATGTGCATTATTTCACTTTTAACCACATTTTCTCAAAGGTATCTGACCTTTTGGAGGTTGCCTACCGGGCAGAAGTGGGGCAGTGCCCCATTGTGTCCAGCGAATGACAATGTGGTGAAAAAAGCCAGGAATTAATTTTGCTAAATAAATTAATGTGCATTAATTACCAATGAAACACATTTTCTCAAAAGTGTCTGACCTTTTGGTTCTACATCAGGAGGTTGCCTACCGGGCAGAAGTGGGGCAGTGCCCCATTGTGTCCAGCGAATGGCAATGTGGTGAAAAAAGCCAGGAATTAATTTTGCTGAATAAATTAATGTGCATTAATTAACTTTTAACCACATTTTCTCAAAGGTGCCTGACATTTTGGTTCTACATCAGGAGGTTGCCTACAGCGCAAAAGTGGGGCAGTGCCCCATTGTGTCCAGCGAATGGCAATGTGGTGAAAAAAGCCAGGAATTAATTTTGCTAAATAAATTAATGTGCATTAATTCACTTTTAACCACATTTTCTCAAAGGTGTCTGACCTTTTGGAGGTTGCCTACCGGGTAGAAGTGGGGCAGTGCCCCATTGTGTCCAGTGAATGGCAATGTGGTGAAAAAAGCCAGGAATTAATTTTGCTGAATAAATTAATGTGCATTAATTAACTTTTAACCACATTTTCTCAAAGGTGCCTGACATTTTGGTTCTACATCAGGAGGTTGCCTACAGCGCAAAAGTGGGGCAGTGCCCCATTGTGTCCAGCGAATGGCAATGTGGTGAAAAAAGCCAGGAATTAATTTTGCTAAATACATTAATGTGCATTAATTCACTTTTAACCACATTTTCTCAAAGGTATCTGACCTTTTGGAGGTTGCCTACCGGGCAGAAGTGGGGCAGTGCCCCATTGTGTCCAGCGAATGGTGGCAATGTGGTGAAAAAAGCCAGGAATTAATCTTGCTGAATAAATTAATGTGCATTAATTAACTTTTAAACACATTTTCTCAAAAGTGTCTGACATTTTGGTTCTACATCAGGAGGTTGCCTACAGCGCAAAAGTGGGGCAGTGCCCCATTGTGTCCAGCGAATGGCAATGTGGTGAAAAAAAGCCAGGAATTAATTTTGCTAAATAAATTAATGTGCACTAATTAACTTTAACCACATTTTCTCAAAGGTGTCTGACCTTTTGGAGGTTGCCTACCGGGTAGAAGTGGGGCAGTGCCCCATTGTGTCCAGCGAATGGTGGCAATGTGGTGAAAAAAGCCAGGAATTAATCTTGCTGAATAAATTAATGTGCATTAATTAACTTTTAAACACATTTTCTCAAAAGTGTCTGACATTTTGGTTCTACATCAGGAGGTTGCCTACAGCGCAAAAGTGGGGCAGTGCCCCATTGTGTCCAGCGAATGGCAATGTGGTGAAAAAAAGCCAGAAAATAAATTTAGCTAAATATATTAATGTGCATTATTTCACTTTTAACCACATTTTCTCAAAGGTATCTGACCTTTTGGAGGTTGCCTACCGGGCAGAAGTGGGGCAGTGCCCCATTGTGTCCAGTGAATGGCAATGTGGTGAAAAAAGCCAGGAATTAATCTTGCTGAATAAATTAATGTGCATTAATTACCAATGAAACACATTTTCTCAAAAGTGTCTGACATTTTGGTTCTACATCAGGAGGTTGCCTACAGCGCAAAAGTGGGGCAGTGCCCCACTGTGTCCAGCGAATGGCAATGTGGTGAAAAAAAGCCAGAAAATAAATTTTGCTAAATATATTAATGTGCATTATTTCACTTTTAACCACATTTTCTCAAAGGTATCTGACCTTTTGGAGGTTGCCTACCGGGCAGAAGTGGGGCAGTGCCCCATTGTGTCCAGCGAATGACAATGTGGTGAAAAAAGCCAGGAATTAATTTTGCTAAATAAATTAATGTGCATTAATTACCAATGAAACACATTTTCTCAAAAGTGTCTGACCTTTTGGTTCTACATCAGGAGGTTGCCTACCGGGCAGAAGTGGGGCAGTGCCCCATTGTGTCCAGCGAATGGCAATGTGGTGAAAAAAGCCAGGAATTAATTTTGCTGAATAAATTAATGTGCATTAATTAACTTTTAACCACATTTTCTCAAAGGTGCCTGACATTTTGGTTCTACATCAGGAGGTTGCCTACAGCGCAAAAGTGGGGCAGTGCCCCATTGTGTCCAGCGAATGGCAATGTGGTGAAAAAAGCCAGGAATTAATTTTGCTAAATAAATTAATGTGCATTAATTCACTTTTAACCACATTTTCTCAAAGGTGTCTGACCTTTTGGAGGTTGCCTACCGGGTAGAAGTGGGGCAGTGCCCCATTGTGTCCAGTGAATGGCAATGTGGTGAAAAAAGCCAGGAATTAATTTTGCTGAATAAATTAATGTGCATTAATTAACTTTTAACCACATTTTCTCAAAGGTGCCTGACATTTTGGTTCTACATCAGGAGGTTGCCTACAGCGCAAAAGTGGGGCAGTGCCCCATTGTGTCCAGCGAATGGCAATGTGGTGAAAAAAGCCAGGAATTAATTTTGCTAAATACATTAATGTGCATTAATTCACTTTTAACCACATTTTCTCAAAGGTATCTGACCTTTTGGAGGTTGCCTACCGGGTAGAAGTGGGGCAGTGCCCCATTGTGTCCAGCGAATGGTGGCAATGTGGTGAAAAAAGCCAGGAATTAATCTTGCTGAATAAATTAATGTGCATTAATTAACTTTTAAACACATTTTCTCAAAAGTGTCTGACATTTTGGTTCTACATCAGGAGGTTGCCTACAGCGCAAAAGTGGGGCAGTGCCCCATTGTGTCCAGCGAATGGCAATGTGGTGAAAAAAAGCCAGGAATTAATTTTGCTAAATAAATTAATGTGCACTAATTAACTTTAACCACATTTTCTCAAAGGTGTCTGACCTTTTGGAGGTTGCCTACCGGGTAGAAGTGGGGCAGTGCCCCATTGTGTCCAGCGAATGGTGGCAATGTGGTGAAAAAAGCCAGGAATTAATCTTGCTGAATAAATTAATGTGCATTAATTAACTTTTAAACACATTTTCTCAAAAGTGTCTGACATTTTGGTTCTACATCAGGAGGTTGCCTACAGCGCAAAAGTGGGGCAGTGCCCCATTGTGTCCAGCGAATGGCAATGTGGTGAAAAAAAGCCAGGAATTAATTTTGCTAAATAAATTAATGTGCACTAATTAACTTTAACCACATTTTCTCAAAGGTGTCTGGCCTTTTTGAGCTACATCAGGAGGTTGCCTACAGCCACAGCTGTTAATTCCCGTATTTTGATGACCAGGTGCTAATCAGAGACGCCGGCGGTTAGCTCACAGCCTAGCGGTTAATTGACTGGAGATGTACATTGAAGGATTTACGGTATTTATGGTTCTGTCCGTAATTGCCCCCCTCCCATATTTCCATTGTTCTCCCCCCCAAAAGCACACAAATGCATGACAAGCTCCAAAACCATGCTAGGTGTGCATTATGTAGACTATACTTGTGTTGCAGTCCCTAGTGTCTTGATTGCAGTGTAAGCAGATCGTGCGGTGCCCACATTGTGTGGAAACATTCACAAGGGAATTAAGTGTATATTTAATACTTACTACTACTAAGTAGATGAATGAGGTAGCAGGGCGGTGACGTCCCCGGCCGGCGGACCTGGCTGGCTGTCCTCCTGCAGGCGGGAAGATGAATCACATTTGGGGCTCCGCTGGGGTGTGGGTTTACGGAAAACAAACACACCCTTTGCTGGAGTCTCGGCTCGTGAAGCCAAGTCCATCATCAGGCAGGACGTGATGAAGTGCTGCTCAGGGGCACCACGAGGAAGTCAGAGTGCTTATGTCGCTTGGTTTCCAACATGCGAGGTCTGTCTCCTCCGGTGAAGGACAGACTCACATGCCGAGACACACAAGTAGGCCTGTCCCCATGACTAATTTTGCTATAAATACTCATTAGTTCCTCGGTAACTGTACTAACTTCCTCATTAGTTCCATTAGTAACAACTGTAGTTTTGTGTACTTTATTGTAAAGTGAGACCATAAAAATAATAAAAATCACTACTGCTTCGATGTCACTTCCTGTCCTCCACGCATCTGGAACACATTTATTGCCTATGTATTTTCCTTACATCAGGGGTCTCAAACTCAATTTACCTGGGGGCCACTGGAGCTAGGGTCTGGGCAAGGCCGGGCCACATTAGGTTTTCAAAAAAAAAAAAATGCATTTATTAAAAACAGAAAAATATACAAACTTTTTCAGTGCTTTGGTTCCGATTTTCTACAAGAAAAGCTCTGATAAAACATTCCACTGTTCTCAAATATCTTAATTTTTATTTTTCTGCACAAAATAAGATGAAAAATAAATAAACAAATCAAGAATAAATCATTCAATCAGTAATAAATAAATATAACAATAATAATAAAAACTCAAGAAACCACATATAGTTGGTGGGTAGACAAATTATTTTTTTCAGATTAAAATTACCAAAGCATTATTAGAGCCCTGTAGACATGACAAAACACGACTATAGTCACATTTATACTCTTTTTATTTACAACATATTGCGCAACTGCAGGCTCTTGAGACACATGCTAACTCGCTAACTCGAGAGCTAGCGACCTAAACGGTAGCCATCAAGTTATTTCCTTTAAACTTAAATAGCCAAAAACTTACCACTTCCACACAGATAGGGAGGATAACTATTAACAGTTATTTAACCTTTAACATGAACATTAATCAAACGTAATAATTTTTTCTGCGTACATGATACCATACAGCATCCATATCAAACTTGCGTGAGCCGCACTAACATTAAACTTTCATATCAAGGCAGGGGCCTCAAAACTATGGGCCACATTTGGCCCACGGGCCGCGTGTTTGAGACCCCTGCCTTATATAGTACATTTTATTTTTATATTTTATTTATATTTTATTTGTTTTATTGTCTTTCTACTGGGCTCTAGTAATGCTAAAAGCCGTATTTAGAAGGATGGTTCATGGGTTTTCAATGCACTCCAATCTCTTAATCTCTGATTGACTGATATGAGAAACGTAAGTGAGAGGTAGAGGTACCTAGGCTAATCATACATAAATACAGAGGTAATAATTATCATTATTATTGTTATTAATTATTACTTTAGGAAAAAATAGTAATAACAGACAGCAAGAAATCATTGCTTCAAAAATTGAGTTTTGCAACAATTGGTTGTTGATGATAAAACAAAGAAAGGTGGTGATTTAAAATACTCATTTAAAAACATGATCTACATACGTCAAAATACAGCAACCATTACAATACAATACAATACAATACAATGCAAACAAACAACCCAGATTAGGCACAGCAAGTGAAGACTGGGGCTGGAGCTGGTCATCGGTTTGAGCACAGACCTTAAACTCTTGCTTTTTAATGCACATCTAAAAACCTCAAGGTAGGGCTTAACAAGAAGAAACTGATGTTTGGGTTGGTCACCTGTCCAGACACAGTCTCAAATTCTTGTTTTTTTTAATGCACAAGATTAGACACATGCAATCCAGAAAATGATACATAAATGTTACACTTAGGGGGAAAAGTGGGCTAATAAATTGACAATAAAAGCACAAATACTGCGGATTTCAGAAAACAACAGATGAATGATACAGCACTCTACAAGAGGCAATGAAGTCTGTAAAATTAAATAATTATAAAAAAAAATTAAATCCAAAAATTGTTACAACCATAATGATGAAAATGGCAATATTAATGATGATTATAATGATGGTAATAATGATAACATTTATAACAATTATGATAATAATGATAATAACAATATTAATATTACAATGGGGCAAAAAATGTCAACAAAATGTCAGGAGAATAAACTATTATTATTATTATAACAAAAACAATTGAATTCTAGTAGCATAGAGTTGAAATATTAAAGAAAAAAAAGACAACAAAACCGTTTTTCATCTACAAATATCTATTTTTTTTTTACAAAATAAGTGGGCAGCACGGCAATCGAGTGGTTAGCGCGCAGACCTCACAGCTAGGACACTAGGGTTCAATTCCACCCTCGGCCATCTCTGTGTGGAGTTTGCATGTTCTCCCCGTGCATGCGTGGGTTTTCTCCGGGTACTCCGGTTTCCTCCCACATTCCAAAAACATGCTAGGTTAATTAGCCACTCCAAATTGTCCATAGGTATGAATGTGAGTGTGAATGGTTGTTTGTCTATATGTGCCCTGTGATTGGCTGGCCACCAGTCCAGGGTGTACCCCGCCTCTCGGCCAAAGACAGCTGGGATAGGCTCCAGCACCCCCGTGACCCTCGTGAGGAAAAAGCGGTAGAAAATGAATGAATGAATATTACAATAATAATAATAACAGGGGAAAACAAGACTGTGGCATGAACATGATTATATAATATATATAATATATATAATACAAATGTAAATAATAGAAAGTTATATTTTGATTGATGTAAGAAATGCACTGCAATTCATATATTTGCCCAAATAAAACTAAACAAAAAACTACCAAAATATTCAATTTCCAATTAAGGAGCCCTACTTTGCGGAAATTCCCGGTCGGAGGCTGGAACCAATTAGCGGCATTAAACGAGGGATTAGTGTATTTGGGAATCTGAGACCAATAAAGCCTCTTATGAGCCTCTTTTAAACAATATTCTTTATTGTCAGTTCTCTATCTATTCAGGACACGTAGAGAACGGGCCTATCGTCACGCCACTATAGGTTCCGTTTTGAGAAAGAACACTGAAGTCTCCTTTTAGCCCCAGCAGTGACGCGTCTTTTAGACCAGTGAGGTGCTCCCAGTCGATACTATTCTTATTATTAGACTGCAGCAGGACGACTGAAACAAGCTGCTGTGTTTCCATGTCGACCTCCTGTGTGCCGCTAAAAACAGAACAACGGACGTCCACCCTCACACGGGGGTCAGGGTATTTTTATTCCCATTCCAAGGAGAAGATTATTCTCCATTTAGTTCCACTGCTTTCTTCACCATGCTGTTTGTGCACTGGCATTATTCTACTGCTGTGTGACCCACTTACCTGTTTAAGTCCTTTTTGTCCCCATTCCTCACAAGGCCTGCAGGCAGCAAGAGCAGCAGGGGGGAAAGGATGGGTGGGGGCAGAATGGGACTCAGTGTTATTTGTACACATTTCATAAATCACAAACTCATCTATTTTACTGCAGAGCGGCATTCTTGTCCACCAACATGCCGCTAATGTGACACCTCCTGTTCACTGTCAGCACTCTTTTTTTTTTTTTACATTTGGCATTCTGCCGCTTCTTGGTGATATATGGACGGAGATCTTTCTCCTTTCTCAATCCTCAGCGGCCTACATTCCCTCTCCTGTGCTCATTAATTGGCTGATGCTTTGCCCTGGGGAAGGAAGATTGAAAAAAAAACTCATTAGAGTGGATTAATAATACTTTGTGTGGGATCCATTATTGTGTTTTTATGGAATAAACAGCCAAGCATGAAGCCCCCCCCCCACCCCCTGCCCGGCTACCACTGCCACCTGCTGTTCAAGTGAAAGTCAAATACACAAAAGTAGTTTTATCTCTTGAGCCAGAAGTGCTCTTCTCTTCCTAGATGTAACAGTACACAGACTCCATGACCCCTTTAGCAGCATTCATCCTCAACTCATTCAGCCCCAGCCATTTTTCAAAGGACACCAAAAGAAAGAACCCACCTTTTCCCGTTCTTGAGCAGTAGAACATATGTAGGTAAGTTTCAGGAAAATATCAGTTCCCGACTAAAACAGTATTTCAGGCATAACTTTCACAGAAATATTTGTTGCTTTTATGACAGCTCAAATACTATTTTTATTGGTTACTTTAAGAAATTCTTTGCATTAAAAAAATAAATTTAGTGCTAACATTTTATGCTAACATTAGCATAGTTGCATTTTTTGCTATCTTCATGGGTAGACACATAAACACACAAGGTGTTAGCACACTAATGTTAGCATGTTAGTATTTCTAGTATGCTAACATTAGCATACTAGCAGTTTTTGCTATTTTCATGGGTAGACATATATACAAACTTATTACTATCAAACTAAGTGTTAGCATTGCTCATATAACATGCTCATATTAGCATAGTTGCAATTTTAGCTCTTTTCATGGGTAGACAAAAACCTGCATACTGTGTTAGCATGCTAACATTAAGATGATAACTTTTTTTATCCATTTTAAATAATAGGTAGATACTATTATTCAAAAAATTAGCATGCTAAAATTATTGCTAACATGAGCATAGTATAATGTTTGGCAATTTTCATGAATATAAACTGAAGCACTTAGTGCTATCATACTAGGTGTTAGCATGCTAGCTAACATGATAGTTTTAGGTATTACCTGCATTTTAATAGATAGGCACTTATACAAACACTACACTATTATGCTTGGTGTTAGCATGTTAGCATTCTTTAAGTCATTCAGACCCTTCCATTGTGTGTTTACATCTAATTATGTAGATAATTTGATTCTGATTATGTAGACTAATATTTAAGGTGTGAATCCCAATATGGGGGGGGGGCTATGACGCTTGGTGACAGTATTTTGTAGTTGTCATAATTCAACTTTTAAATGTTTGTATTTATTATTGATTTATTATTTATTTATTGTTACATTTTTTAAAATTGTTTTTGTTACTTTAACATAAGGATTTTTGTGTTTTTCTGAGGCAATTAAAAATGTGACAGATTCGATTTAAAGGGAAAATTAAGTGGGAAATGTCAAATTGTGTGTGTACAAACTTCCAAGTCAGTCTTCTATGAATTCAATGAATTTATTTCCTATAAAGAAATTACAAGAAATGAAAGCACAATAGTGGTTTATTAGTATCACCTGATGATGAAATAAGGAATAAGGAATACACAAATATGCTAAGTCATTAAAGCCATGGAGTGAAGGCATATATCATTGTGCACTTGTCCATCCAAAGCATGTGTGTGTGTTAGCGCCACCTGGCGTGGGTCCACACATCGCATCAGCGTCTCATCCATCAGCGTTTATAAAAAAAAAGAGCTGTAAATCGTTCATGGTGTCTGCGACAGAGAGCATCAATCCTTTGTGCTTTGTTTTTGGAAATGCCCCAAAATGGAGAAAGACGCTTCTGCTAGCCAACACCAGCGCTGACTGCTCGTACAGTGGAACCTCTAAAGTCTCCCACAGGTCGAAGGGTTGGTAATTCAAAAGATCAAAAGGCCTGACTGTGCACGGGTTTACTTTTTCTTTGGCTTTTTCCTTTTTTTTTGACAATTTTACACAGAAAAGACGGAACGGCTTCAAGTAAGGGGTTTAACGTACTCGTCATCCCATTTGTCCGCTACACATGGAGTGAGGGACAGGAAGTGTAATTGGCACGTGATATTCCCAAGGAGGAGACAGTTTTTGTCGCTAAAGTCTCCTTTTTGGGAACGCTTCCCGGGGGTGAAAGTCGTACACGGACAAATGAGAGTGGATCAGTGTGCCGCCATTGTTCCCGCCAAGCTACAAGCGGCTAAAAGCAACACATGTAAATATGCTAAGCCTTATACAGTATATACAGTATTTCATCTCAGCTTTGTCATATAGATGAAAAAGTATTATTAGTAGTATCAACTTCAGACTTTTTTCTCTTTTTTTTACGTTTTCCAAATATTTCCACTCCATCCATCCATCCGTTTTCTATGCCACTTATCCATGAGGATCGCAATTAAGTTTGTTGTCAGCCACTGATAGCAATTTGGCCAAGTTTTGCTACTAATGTTGAATGTATAGTCTATCGTAACGACAAACTGACTGCAAGCTAAATATGACAAAGCACAACTCTTTGGGATACTGGAAATACCGTATACTATATAAATAATAATATATGCATATATGAACATTATTGAAATAACGTTATATTATCAAAATAAAGTTTACAGTGATTTTTAAAAGAAGTTTAATATTTGTAAAATTAAAAAAATGGCCAAAAAAAGAAAAAAAAGACTGAAGTTGATATTAATAATAATTTATCACCTATTTGATAAAGCAGAGATGCACTTTTGTGAAAGAAATGTATGATACTCCATTATATCACTTTGTTGTGTGAGCTCTAACAATGGTCAATATATGGGTTTCTCATGTGACTGACAGGTGTGCTATATCATTGTGTCAGGAAACTAACAAACGTGTTAAGAGTCCAACGTATATTTTGGGACTACACCATTGTATTGTCAAGACAAGTTGTTATGAAAATTTACAAGCACCTAAGAACCATCCTGAGCACCACCCTGTCATGTAACGATAGGACGGCAGTGGCTCAGGAAGTAGAGCAGGTCGTCCAAAAAGAGGAAGCCAGCCACTGTCGTCGTGTCAAGACATGTCACCCGCCTTGCCTCGAGTGCTGCCCACACTGGTG
Organism: Doryrhamphus excisus; assembly: GCF_037039965.1. Taxonomy (NCBI): domain Eukaryota; kingdom Metazoa; phylum Chordata; class Actinopteri; order Syngnathiformes; family Syngnathidae; genus Doryrhamphus; species Doryrhamphus excisus. The sequence goes on from NC_136375.1 coordinate 5,258,422, forward strand.
TATGAATGCAAATGAATGTTTGGTGGTGATGGGAGAGGCCATGTTTCCTTCAGTCGACCCCAGGGCAGCTGTGACTACAGATGTAGTTTACCACCACCAGTGTGTGATTTCACTTTAATGTGAAGTGTGAAATACTAGAAAATGTAATCCATTACTATTATGAATGGGATGCACCTTTTCCACTTAAAAAGCCTTCTGGAAAACACACCAATACATCTCACACCAAATGTCCATAATGTGATTATGCTTATTAACCAATGTACAGCGCCGTTGTTGTTACGCCCAAGAACTATTTTACCGGTGTAGTGACACCACGAGTAGCCAGCTTGCGACTACCTTCCCCACACACGCGCTCACAAAAATCAACTTGAGTCAGTGAAGGGCCAATGCTCCTCACGACGGTTTCATCCAGCTATGGCGTAATGCGTTCCAATACCGAGTGGGACGATGACTTCCTGGTTGGCTGTTGCAGTGGGACAGCTAACGGCTGAATTGTTTGTGTTGTGATCTTTTCCAGCTCCCTTTTAGTACACAAACCTTCAGCTCTAACGTCCTCTAATAATGAGTCTTTAAATAGTTTGAGATCAAAGACTGTCGTGTAATAGTCGCAACACAGGGGAAAAACCTTTTGGAAAAGGTAACGCTAAGCGTAGCATTCCTTACTGTGTTGCTACGTGAAGTCACTGCACCCAGGAAAGATGTTTTAACAGCTTTGTAGGCAGAATAGGTGCGTCCCATTATGTGCATTTATTAGCTATTTTGATATCTTTAGGATGTATGAACAGAGAAAGCTCATGTCTCACAGAAGGATTGTGGCTGATGGGCAATATTCACCCCAAAAGTGCACTTTTCCTTTAAGAAGGCTACGATACAACAACCTCTTTGCCATTCAAGTTCAAATTGAGTGCTCCTTCGTTATTTCATAATACAGACGTCGGCTTGTTTTTAAACTTACATGACAAAATAAAATATCAAAAATCCAAGGAAAATCCAGTTGTGCTTTAGAGGTTCCACTGTACTTGGATAAGGCTCCCGGCACTGGAATGACATAATAAGGCCCACGAAGCCCGCATGGAGATTCGACATCCTGTAGTCGAGACACGCCTCCTATGCGGGTCGTTTACTTACTTTAACTTCCTGTAGTTATTATTAGAGGGTGTCCCCATATTTTTGTCCAAATATCCCAGATTTAAAAAAAAATACACAGATCACTATCAGACAATACAATCAATAAGGATCTATTTTGACAATAATAATAGTAATATTTTTTGAGGTGAGGATGATTAATGCCACATCTCTATATTCCTACTAAATAGTAACGATGTAGTAGCGATGAGGTAAATGCTATATGATAAAGTAGTGCCCTCCAGGAAGCACTACCAGTCAGTAAATGAACGTTTGCATTGAAGTGCATCTGTAGAGTGACGCCGCCCACGCAGCTACCCGTGCAGGGGTGCTGCCCAGGCTACGCACGTGTTCTCCCGCACGGAAGCGCTAAAGACAGGCTTGTACATCTAAACAGTAACAATTACTCAAGGCGGTATATAGGATTGAAAGGTAGAGTAGTAGTAGTAGTATGATAAACTACTTATGGCACAAAATCATAGCAAATTCTGCATAGGCTCTCTTTTTGTTTGTTCTTTCCAAAATAAATGTACGAAGCAGCATGAGGGACACACTGACGTTTATCCGTGTGGTCCTGATTCTGCTTCCTGTAGATTACCTTGCGGCTGCAATTCCTTCTTCTTCTGGTGCGATCCCACTACAGTCTCAATAAGAGAGTCATGTGGTACAGACGCTGGCGCTCAGCGTCTCCCATCACTTGCTGGACGGCTTGGAAAGTACTTCCTGATTGGCGAAGTTGTTCAGTGAATGTGTTTGATCTTCAGAGAGTGCGTGGTTGCGGCGGTGGCGATCACTTCGCTCATCCAGTTCTTCATCCTGAGGATAAGAGGGAAGCTCATAAACACGTTTTTGTCACCGCACGAACATGAGATGAAATTAACATACATATTTATGTTCATATTTTGACAATACTATTTACATTAAAGAAAAAAAGACATCAATTAATTCAAAATAAATATGGAAAAACTATTTTAAAAAATTCAATATAAATATGAATAAATGCAATACATATTTGAAATCAAAAGAAATATTTATAAACTATAAATACATATTTAAATTCTAATAATAGGTCAGTACAAGTATTAAATATACTGTAAATAACAGTACAACATTTCAGGAAAAATACATAAATAAATGGTCTTGTAATTTACTCCAAGCTGTAAAATTTCTAAAATAAAGTCATGCAATGAAAATGAAGTCATAATATTATTTTTATGTATTTTAAAGCAAATTCTCTGTGTTCAGTTGTGTTGTCATTGACTAATTTCAATTTCTTTGATAATATGAAACATTTAAGTGTACAAAAAAAAAAAAATCTGAAATCAGAAAGAGGGTAAACACTTTTTGACACCACTGTTAATGTACACTTATTTTCGTTTGTGGAAAAAAAAAACTGACACTGAAAATGACATTGTTAGCTATTGTTGTTATTATCCACACTATACCTGCTACTAGTACTAATACTATTAATGCTGTCTAATAGTAATAAATCCACTATTCAAGTACTGAAAGTGAAGTGTTCCAAACAGTGACAAAAAGACAAAAAGTGCATGTGCTTAAAAGAGATCACCCGCCCATACGACCGGAGGCCCGCACCGTGTCCGCCGTCTCCTCCCCTTCAGTGTGCTCTCCATAGTGAGTGTATAGCTCCAGGTCAGACAGAGCGCTCTCCACCGCCTCCTCGTCATAGTCAGTGTGGTAGTCTGACTCCTCTGACGGGGAGGAAGGGGAGGACAAAAGGATGACATTGTGTGATGTGGAGTTGGAGGCCAGCAGGTAGGAGTGGAGCATGCAGGTGAAGGAAAAGACAGGAACGTGACGGCCACGTGAAAAAATGAGGACACCCTGACTTACGCCCCCTATGGGTTGTGGTCAAAATGCATACATGCACGTTTTATCGTCATTAGACGAATGTTAAATGAGTTGCTAAGACAAGATCGTCCTCGTGTTTTCACACGACTGTACACGGAAGCATGTGCACGCCTTTTCCAAGCATAAAGCGAATAAGTCATTTATTGCTGTTGCTTCAAAGGAGGGGTGTCCAAGCGTTTTTCCAGCAAGGGCCACATTGCCAAAAATGATAGGATGAACTTTGCTACTTTGATATTTCATAAACCAATACTAGGTGCAGTGTAGGTGAAAAAGCCTATTATTAATATCCAATTCAATCTTTTTTCCCATTTTTGTTGTTGTTTTGGAAATTTCAAACTATTTCAACTTTCTTCTCAAATAATATTTGTACATTTTATTTTCGTAATATTATGGTTAAGTTTATTCATGAAGTTTATTTATGAAGCACATTTCCATCATATTATAATATGTATTATATATGTTCCAATTCATTTTCCTAAAAGTACAACTTTATTTTTTTTCCTCATAATATTAGGACTTTTAAAAAAGTTCCCAAAAAATTTTAATTGCATTTTGTCTCATATTACAAGGTTACAATTTTCTTTAATTAATTATTTTTTTTTTAAATTCCACTTTTTCCTGTTAATGTTTTAATTTTATTCTCGAAATATGTCCATATTTTTCTTCTTGATTTTATTCCCATCATATTTTGACTTTATATTCATATTATAACTTCCAAAACAAAATTTTCCCAAAATTCCAACATTAATTTTGTTTTGTTGGTTTCTCATAATATTACAATTTTGTCTATATAACATTTCTTTAATATTTCAACTCTATGCTACAATATTTTTTTCCTCAATGTCAGGAGGTCATTTAGGTAAAATTGCCAATTTTTTTCTTGTCAGAATACAATTTTTGTTTCTCTTAATATTTGTAAAATTATAGCAGTTTTTTTTTCATTTCTGCCATTTTTCTTTTTATTTAAAAAAATGTAAATTTTGTCTTGTACATTTTGCTCAAAACTATGACTATATTTTCATAACATGATAACTTTTGTAAACTAATTTTCCAAAAATTCATTCTTTGTTTTGTTTATCATAATATCATAATATGACTTTTTTAAATATGACTTTTTTTTAACAAGTTCACTTTTTAAAATAAAAACAATAAGTTGACTTTAATATTTCAACTCGGTGCTACATTTATTCAAGTGAAATTGACACATTTTTTTATATTTTGACTTTTTATTGTAAAATTGCAGCTATTCTCTTTTTTTTTTATTTCTGCTGTGTTTTTATTTTCCAAAACTTTCAGCTTCTTTGTTGTAAATTTAAAAAATTCAAACTTATTTTTTAGTTTTGTTTGTCGTTACGACCTAAATAAATATATATATATGTCTTTAATATTTCAACTTTATGCCACCAAAATGATGTTATTTTTTCTCATTAGATTACAAATTATTATTTTAAATATTTGGACTTTGAAATTTCTGCTGATTTTCCCCTTTTCTTCCTTATTTATCTTGTTGAATTATATATATTTTTTTACTTTATTTTTATTTTGAATTCATTTTTATATTTAGATTTTTAATGGCCCCGGGGCCGCACTTTGGACACACCTTCTTTAAATATAGTGGAGAAAGAGCAACACAAGCAGCGTATCTGCCCTCAGCTTCATCTTGGGTCACTCTTCACTAAACACCATAGATGATATAGTATCGATATGCACGTATGTGTGTATACTACTGTAGTATGTGTGTACTGGGGGGTCGCACTTGCTAAGATGCAAGACTAATAGCGTTAAAGAGGGTCTTGGTGTCTGTCCCTTTACCGTCCACCAGGGCAGGTTTGACAGGTTCGATGCGAGACACAATTTCTGCCAGGTCAGTGAAGGAAGCATTGGGACACGTCAACACCTGGAAAACAAAACACAGACATGAGTCCAGAGGAGAGGAAAGGTAAAAAGAAGCAAAGCTTATTAAATCCTACCCCTCCATCTGGTACTTTTACAATCAGTAACCATTACATTTGTTCACTTCCTGCTTTCCTAATATAATTTAAGTTATTATTTTAAGTTAAAATAAAAATAAAAATAAAAATAAAAATAAAAATAAAAATAAAAATAAAAATAAAAATAAAAATAAAAATAAAAATAAAAATAAAAATAAAAATATTTTTTGTCACGTACCAAAGTACAAGGTGATATGACCATACAATGACATACTGGGTACCATAGTAAGTGTCAATATAGTGATATATATATAGCACATCATGACTGGCATTTTTCCTCATATTTATATATAATAATAATAACAATTATTATTATTATTATTAAAAATGAAACCAGGAGAACGAAAACAAAATGGAGAGCATGCAAGCATATTCAAGCGTCAAAATGCATGTTGAGTACCATAAATTTGCACATGTTGGTAGGTCTGCATTGACAATCCAATGTACTAAAACCCACAAAACCAGGCAGACAATTGGAAATTTTATATTCATTTTATAATATCTAATAATAATGACATTATAAATGCATTTTAAATATAATACTAATATTAATTTTGTAATTTAAAAAAATATTTAATCAATCTTACCATACTTGAAGTAATGATATATTGTATATTTCCTTTCCTTAGTCGTATTATGAAAGCTGTGGTGAATGTTATGTACTCAAAAGTAGTGCTTCTCAAATCGTGGGGGGCGTGGTGAACTATCGGGGGGGGGCATGAGAGGCAGGGAGTGCAGACCTGTCAACATGTGTAGAGATAAATACAGTAAACATGTGTTATCAGTTTCTCAATCGTATTTCAAATCAGGGGGGGGGGCGTGAAAACATTTTAGTCCCCTCGGTGGGGGCGATTGAGAACCACTGCTCTAAAGGCTTCAGTGTTAAGTGCTTGTTCTCTCGGGTTGCTAGGAAATCTCCGCCAAAAGAATTGTTTTGGCCACGCACAACACATAAAGAAATGGTAATCACATAGAAAAGCGTCGCGATTGCCCCCCCCCCAGTCCCCAAGAGAATTGTTGCAACCTGCAGCCTCATTAAGGCATGTGTGGGTTGGCTTCTATTGTTTGAAGGAAAAGTGCAGTAGAAAGAAAACAGGCTTCATAAATAAAAGACTGTCAGGTATAATGATTTGGAAGATGAATCCGTCCTGTGCCTGTGTGTTTGTCTTATGAAACAAGTCGTTTTTGGCATATGGCAATCCCGGGCCAGAGAACAGTATGTCGAGGAGCGATAGGACAACAAGGCTAAAGCCATAGTGAGACCTAAGCTGGGGCGCTGGGGCTCTTTTGGCGTAAAAACACAGAGTGCAGCATAAAAGCTGATTACTGTTCCTCTCGGAAGGATGGAAAAAAGCCAATTATTGATGGAACGCTTCATCAAAATGTCAAGTCTGCTTTGTCGTGCCCGGGGTTTCTGTGAAGAGCTGGACTAACGCGCACGGCGAAAAGTCCGCCTGCGTCTGAGGGATTGTGATGTAAGAGACAGGAAGGAAGCCAAAGTGGGTGCTTACATTGTTCTTGCACTGAGTGTTGTGAAACTCCTCCTGGTGTCTGTCCTTCAGCATTTTCTCCACCACGCCGCTGCGACTCC